>NC_057807.1:111270581-111318579 GCF_018294505.1 Triticum aestivum
TCAATGATGAAGACTTTGAAGATTTATTCTTCTTCTTGGCATCATCAGAACTATAATCCTTGTATTTCTTCTTCTTTAATTCCTTGTCCCACTGAGGACAATCTTGAATGTAGTGACCAGGCTTCTTGCATTTGTGGCATAGCCTTCTCTTATAGTCGCTTGATGAGGAATCACTGCTCCTTGAAGATTTTCCAAAGCGACCACGTCTTGAGAATTTCTGGAACTTCTTCACGAGCAGTGCTAGCTCCTGGCTCAATTCTTCAAGATCACCAAGGCTACTACCAGAATCTGCACATTCAGATTCAGACACTGCCTTGGCCTTCAGGGCACGTGTTTTGCCATAGCTTGAACCATAGAGATCTCTCTTTTCAGCAAGCTAGAACTCATGAGTATTTAGCCTCTCGAGGATATCAGCGGGATCTAGTGACTTGTAATCAGCACGCTCTTGAATCATCAGTGCCATAGTGTCAAATGAAGAATCGAGTGATCTCAGCAATTTCTTCACCACCTCATGGTCGGTGATGTCAGTGGCACCGAGCGCTTGAAGCTCATTTGAGATATCAGTGGGGCGATCGAAGGTTTGCTGAACATTTTCATTGTCGAGTCTTTTGAAGCAGTTGAAGAGATTGCGAAGAACGTCAACACGAGAGTCACGTTGAGTTGAGACTCCTTCGTTTACTTTGGAGAGCCTATCCCAGATAAGCTTAGCAGTTTCCAAAGCACTCACTCTACCATACTGCCCTTTACTCAGATGACCACATATGATATTCTTCGCTTGAGAATCGAGTTGCTTGAATCTCTTCACATCAGCAGCATTCAGGGAAGGTGTGACTGAGGGAACACCATTTTCCACAATGTACCAGAGATCGTTGTCAATTGCTTCAAGATGCATTCGCATCTTATTCTTCCAGTAGGGGTAGTCCGTGCCATCGAAGGTAGGACACCTAGCAGAGACCTTGATCATACCTGCAGTCGACACAACTAGAACTCCAGGTGGTTAAACCAAAATCACACAGAACAAGGGAGTATCTTGCTCTGATACCAATTGAAAGTGCGTTATATCGACTAGAGGGGGGGTGAATAGGCGATTTTTATGAATTCTTCACTGAGGAATTTGCCGGTGAGGAAATTCCTTAGCGAAGAACTACTTGTAGCGGAATAAGTACTTAGAGGTAAGCATGACAGAATACACACATAGTCATCATGATGAAATGAAGACAAACACAGAGTACAGAAAGCGTAAACACAGGATAGCACAAGATGAAGACAAACAGACTAAAGAAATTGAACTGAGGAAATTGAGAAAGTCTTCAGTCAAAGTCTTCAAACACAGATATGATCAATCACTCAACACAGTAATTAAGAAATGAAAGAGTTGACGAAATAGAACCAGTAAGGTTGGTGAAGGCAACGATTTGGTAGACCAGTTCCAACTGTTGTCTCAGTTGTACGTCTGGTTGGAGCGGCTGAGTATTTAAACTCGAGGACACACATTCCCGGACACCCAGTCGCTAAGCACGCAGCTCAGGACACCAAGTCCTCACCATATTCTCCTTGAACTAAGGTCACACAGACCTCGTCCAACCACTCGTGGTAAGTCTTCAGGCGACTTCCAAACCTTCACAGACTTTGGTCACTCAGCGATCCACAATTCCTCTTGGATGCTCTAGACCATGACGCCTAACTGTCTGGAAGAAGCACAGTCTTCAAAGGTAACAAGCATCGGATCCACGCAGGATCAATCTCTTCAGTGATGCTCAATCACTTTGGGTTTGTTGGTGTTTGGGTTTGGGTTTTTCCTCACTCGATGATTTTCGCTCAAAGTCCTCGGAGGATGGGTTGCTCTCAAATGACAAGTGTCAGTTTCTCTCGAAACAGCCAACCAGCTAGTGGTTGTAGGGGGCGGCTATTTATAGCCTAGGGAGCAGCCCGACATGATAAGACATAAATGCCCTTCGATGATATGACAGTTAGGTGGATAAGATATTTTGGGATAGCTGGCGCGCAGCACAGCAACGGTCGGAATTTTGACTCTCAAATTCCTTAGGGCTATCATGTTCCTCACCATGTAGGCAATCCGCACTGGCGAATTCCTAACTCCTCAGTCAAAACAAATTCCTCAGCGACCAGAAGAACTCCGTCTCTGTCACCGAAGAAATTGACTGAACTGTATGAGATTTCCAATGGCTTCACTCGAAGGGATTGGTAGGTGTAGGATTTTGAGTTGAGCATCACATGGAAATTTTTCCTTAGTATTTCCTGGACCCCGTTTAACAGTACGGTGTTTCCTATGACTCAAGAAGGAGAAAAACAAAACTATGAAGACGAAAGTCTTCAAGCTTCATATTCCTTGCATGAATATCAAGTCTTCACGGACACACCAATTTCTTCACTTTCAAAGTCTTCATGAAAGTCTTCAGGAATACCAAAATCTTCAGTCGAAGATATTCATTTTTAGGGGTCGACTTTCTCTGTAAATATCAAACTCCTCATAGACTTATAGACATGTGTACACTCATAAACACATTAGTCCCTTAACCTATAAGTCTTCAATACACCAAAATCACTAAGGGGCACTAGATGCACTTACAACTGCACACCCCCTGAGGAAGATAAAAATCAGCGCAAGGTGCGCATTCAAAAGATTGAGAGGAGATGGGCACGGGAGTGGAGGGACTACAAATATGTCACTCCCAAGTATATGAAGAAATTTGCACTCAACCCTCCATGCCCAAGACCTCCATTGGCACCTGGCCAGTTGGCAGATCCCACCAGCCTCAAGCGCGGTGAGGATTATCCTGATGAATGGGCAAAGCGCCAGGCCAAACTGGCCAAACAAGCAAAGGAAGCAGTGAGGAAATTCAATGAAGACTCTGCTGCTGCTATCGCTGATGAGTCCTCTGCTAGCAAGCCCAAGAAGGCGATGCCTAAGAAGCCTACGCATAAGCCAAGTGCTTCACCCTCAATGCCCTCACAGCCATGTTCCTCAGCAATGCCCTCACGGCCAGATTCTTCAAAGCCCTCACGGCCAATTCCTCAATTTGCTCCTCCTTCAACATCCTCAACTCCTCCGACGAAGTCTTCAGCTGCTCCGACCAAATCCTTTGCATCTGTGCATCTCGACACATGCCAAAGGACTACAGGCATCTCAATTGCCTCAGGAGCATCTGCAAGTTCCTCAGCTATCCCCTCTCTGCTGAAGAAAAAGGCCACTGTTGGACGAGGCTCTCGACCAAGTCCTCACAAGAAGCAGGTCGCCTTCCAAGTGCCATCTGATGACGATGAGGATGATGATGAAGAACTTGCCGAAATCATCAGAGACAGGTAGGCCAGGGCCGCTAGAGCCAAAGGCAGCAATGTGCCACTATTGTTGGATCCAAAATTGATCCTTGACTTCATTGATCTATTGCATAAGGACCCAAACATGCCTTTGCCGGAGATGAACCTCACTCTTGGTCAAAGTCATGTTTTGACTGCCTTCATTAAAGAAGAGAAGTGGAAATTTGAAGAAGAACGAAGACTAAAGAAAGCACAGTACAAGAAGCAGCGCTACCTAAAGGACAATGTCCTCACTCTTACCCCTGATCAACTCGTTGCCTTGCAAGCTGAGATCAAGCAACTGAGTGATGAATTCAGTCGCTACTATGTTGATTGGAAGGGCGCCAAAGTCCGGTTCATCAACCTGACGAAGAAATTCGCTTCAAGTGTTGCTGCTCCTGTGCACATTGAAGTTACTCCGGCTGAAGCATCTGCTCAGCCTACTGAAGAACATGCCAGCACCGCTGATGACAATCAGGCTGCTAAAGAAAATGAAAGTACCAGGGCTAATGACTACATTCCAGCCGCTGAAGAAATTTCTAGGGCATCCACTAGTGGTGCGCCTGAAGAAAGTGAAGAAGTCAGGGCAACTGCATCAGTTGCGCCTAAAGAAACTGAACCAAAGTCCTCTACTCCTCCTGCGCCTACACCTACTCCAATTCTTCCATCTGCATTAGATGCGAAGAAGACCAAGGCTGCAGAGCGTGCAACTGTGAAGAAAAGGAAGGCATCAACTTCATCAGATTCTTCAGCTCTGAAGAAGATGAAGCCGTTGACAAGCTCAATGAACAACCCAATTGATGATGTTCCTGTCTCATTCATGCCATCAAAGGACCTAGTTCCTTTTGGTGAAGATTATGTGATTCCCAGTGAATCCGATGAAGAGGATCCTTCTGCTGCTTCATCAGAGAAGTTGGATGAAGAAATTGAAGTGGATACAATCCCTTCAACCCTAGTTGTCTCCTCGCCTATGCCTCGGTTCACTGCTGAAGAGGCAGGCGTTGAAGAAATGGAAGATGAGGATGTGGACATTGGTTGTACCACACCTGTGCTGAATGATGACTTTTGGGAAAGTCAGCACCCCAACTCTCCAATGTTCACTCCACTTCAAGCAATTCCTCAGTCCCCTGCTGCTACTTAAGTACAAATGGGCTCTGAAGAACCTCATGCAACCCCATCTGTCCATGAAGAAATTCCAGCCACTAGTGATGAAGAAATTGTAACTGAAGAATTGAAGACCCAGGCTGTAGCTGAAGAAGAGCGTCAAATTCCTCAGTCTGTGGATCCTGAGATTGTGATTCCTGAGGTGGTGATGCAATTGACTGACACTCCTCAGCCCAAGCCAAAGGATCCCTTCTCAAAGAAGCATAAATTCAAGGCTAATGATTTCTTCGGCGAGCATGTGTTCTTCACTGATTTCCACCCTTATGAAGGTGCTCGTCTTAGAAGGAAGCGCTTCTGGACTGCCAGCCAGGCCAATATATATTCTTCTCTGCTCTTCAACAAGGACAAAGTCTTCGACCACGAGCACATTCCTCACGTGGACATGGAATCAATGCCTTGCTTCTCTCAAGTCCTCAGTATGCTTCATGATGCAGGCTTGCTTAACTTTTGCTCAGACATAGTTGATTGGAATGAAGAGCTTATGCTTTAGTTCTACGCAACGCTGCACATCACAGGTGATGCTGATGATATCAACACTTGGGTGTTGGACTGGATGACCGAAAACACTCACTACAAGGCATCGGCCTCTGAATTACTTCATGCCCTGCCAATCAGTCCTCCACCTGAAGGTGCTCGTTGCCTATAGCAAGATCCTGAACTCACCGCTCATTACATGCAAGTGCTCATGAAGCCTCTGAAGCCTGGTCAAGCCCCAAGGACCAAATTCCTCATGAAGGAATTGTCATATGTGCCAAGAACCATCTATGGCACTCTGACAAAGACTATGAGTCCTATCAAAGGCCATGACTCATCCGATGAGGAAATCATTGGCATGATGAAGAATATGCTATTGAACATCATGCACGGCATCTCTATCAATTATCATGATTTCTTCATGAGGACTCTGGCGAATGTTGCACTTTCACCGTTTGAGCTGAAGCCTTATGCTCCTTGGATTATGAGATTCTTCAGAACAAGGTCTTCACTCAACTACAAAGCTGACTTTCAGAATCACCTCAGCTACTTGCCACCGATTGAAGTCCTCAAGCGGACATATTCCTCAGCTGATGAGAAGGGAAAGGCACCAGCTGTTATCGATGAGGGTACTCGTCCATTGGATGGTCAGTTCCGCAAAGCTGCATCTTATTCCACCAATGATGACTCTGCCACTCATGATTCTGCTGCCAATGCATCCAAGCAAAATCCTCAAGACACTGCTCCTCGTGTGATGACTGACCGTGAGCTACTTCTTAGTCTTCACCAGAAGGTGGATTGAAACCACAAATGGGTTAAGCGTCAGTTTGGCTCTATTCTTCACAACATGACTACTACACATAATGCAGTGAAGAAAAACCATTACTACCTCCATGAAGTTTTTGATCGCACCTGGGCTATTCTGTCACATCTCTATGGTGAAGAAGATCTGAAGCAAATGGGCTTCAAGGAAGATTTTGACTGGTCTGCTCCTCCCCCGAAGAAATTCAAGAAGGTCAAGGTTCCTTCCTTAGTCGCTAGTTCATATTCTTCATCCTGCGACACGGACAAGTATCAAGACTTGGACGACACTGCGGCAGGCCCTACAACAACTCAAGACCCCGACAACGCTGGCGCTCCTCCATCATCATGATATTCTTCAGGGGCGTTAGTCCTCATTTTCAACCCTTTTGGTCATTCGATGACAAAGGGGGAGAAATTTGAGTTAGTCTTCAAGCGGGTCTATCTTATATGGGCGGTTTTTTTCTAAGTTACAACTCTCGTTCTGACTTTGCTGGATCGAGTTGTAATCTTAAACTCTATGGTGGTCTGATACTTTTGCTGAGTTCTTCTGCATGCTTATTCCTCATTAAAATCAATGCACGCATGCTGAATTACATCAGTCACCATATTTCATCATGCATTTCAAATTCTTCATATTATATGTCAAATGCGTGTATGAATTACAAGATATAGGGGGAGATCTCCATGATTATAATCTTCAAGTGTGCATTGCTTCTAAAGCAAATTCCTAACTATGCACATCTTCAGGGGGAGTTCTTCTATATCTTGCAATCAAATTCCTCAATATCAGTATTTACACTTCATAAGTTTATCCCTGTTGAAAACTTAACCTATATTGTCATCAATCACCAAAAAGGGGGAGATTGTAAATGCATCTAGTGCCCCTTAGTGATTTTGGTGTATTGAAGACTTATAGGTTAGGGGACTGATGCGTTCGTGAGTGTACAAAGGTCTAAAAGTCTATGAGGAGTTTGATGTTTACAGAGAAAGTCGACCCCTAAAAATGAAGTTCTTCGACTGAAGATTTGGATTTCTGAAGACTTTGAAAGTGAAGAAATTGGTGTGACCTTGAAGACTTGGCAATCATTCGAGGAACATGAAGCGTGAAGACTTTTGTTTTTATAGTTTCATTTTCTCTTTCCTGAGTCATAGGAAACACCGTACTGTTAAAGGGGGTCGAGGAAATACTAAGGAAAAAATTCCATGTGATGCTCAACTCAAAATCCTACACCTACCAATCCCTTCAAGTGAAGCCATTGGAAATCTCATACAGTTTAGTCACATTCTTCAGTAACAGAGACGAAGTTCTTCTGGTCTCTAAGGAATTTGGTCTGACTGAGGAGTTAGGAATTCGCCAGTGCGGATTGCCTACACAGTGAGGAACATGATAGCCCTGAGGAATTTGAGAGTCAAAATTCCGACCGTTGTTGTGATATGCGTTAGCTGCCCCAAAATACCTACCCACCTAACGGTCATATAAATTGAAGGGCATTTATGTCTTATCATGTCGGGCTGCTCCCTAGTCTATAAATAGCCGCCCCCTACAACCACTAGCTGGTTGGCTGCTCCAAGAGAAACTGACACTTGTCATTTGAGAGCATCCCATCCTCCGAGGACTTTGAGCGAAAATCATCAAGTGAGGAAAACCCAAACCCAAACACCTTCCAACCCAAAGTGATTGAGCATCACTGAAGAGATTGATCATGCGTGGATCCGACGCTTGTTACCTTTGAAGACTGTGCTTCTTCCCGATGGTTAGGCGTCAAGGTCTAGAGCATCCAAGAGGAATAGTGAATCGCCGAGTAACCTAGTCTGTGAAGGTTTGGAAGTCACCTGAAGACTTACCACGAGTGATTGGGCGAGGTTTGTGTGACCTTAGCTCAAGGAGATTATGGTGAGGACTGTGTGTCCGGGACTGTGTGTCCTCGAGTTTAAATACTCAGCCGCTCCAACCAGATGTACAACTGAGATAGCAGTTGGAACTGGTCTACCAAATCATTGTCTTCACCAAGCTTACTGGTTCTATTTCCTCAACTCTTTCATTTCCTCATTTCAGTTGTTGTGTGCTTCTTCATATCTGTTTGAAGACTTTGACTGAAGACTGTCTCAATTTCCTCAGTTCAGTTTCTTCAGTCTGTCCATCTTCATCCTGTACTATCCTGTGTTTATGCTTTCTGTACTCTGTGCTTGTCTTCATTTCATCATGATGACTATGCGTATGTTCTGTTATGTATACTTTTGAGTACTCATTCCGCTGCAAGTAGTTCTTCGCTAAGGAATTTCCTCACCAGCAAATTTCTCTGTGAAGAATTTATAAAAATCACCTATTCACCCCCATCTAGTCGATATAACACACTTTCAAGTGGCTCACCCATAGTGGACTATGGGGGAGAAATCATCTAGTCTTCATCGAGCCAACGCAATCAACAAAGGTGGTCCAATTTGAGGGAGTCAAGATCGTCATCATCTAGCTCAAGTGGACCATGTGTAAGGCAAAGGTTTTCCCTTGATAGGTTTTCTATTTTACCGGTCTCGTGGTGGTAGTTGGGAGACAGGGTTATAGGATCGTTTGTCGTACTATCAAGGGGGGCTCTCAAGTTGGTAGCTTGATCGTATCATTAGTAGAGAGCTCAAACCATTGCATCCTTGCATCTTGTCTCTTGGTTCTTGTTTGGTTCTCTTTGTGAGTCTTAGAGCTTATGGTCATCTTGATGACAAGCTTGAGTTCATTGAAAACAAAGTTCGCATGCGTCTTCAATGATGTTTTCGGTGTTGGAGGTTTTACCGGTCTTATCCGAGGAAGGGTTCTCACCATTTTTATGGGCCTTTTCTCATTTGCTTCTTATTGATATTTCTATCAAGATTGTGTTAGCCCATGTCGTTAGCTTTCCAACAAACTTGGTTTCGTTGAATTCGGAGTTCGTTTGCAAAAGTTGTGGCTGTTTTGGTAAAGGCTGCAGCGGTACTACCGCGACTAGAGCGGATGTAAATTTTTACTACCGCTCCAGAGCGGTACTACCGCGGCCCCTGAACGGTACTACCGCTCCATAGCTGTACTACCGCGGCTCCTGAGCGGTAGTACCTCTCCGGACCAAAATCTCGTATTTTGCTCAGCGGAGGTAGGCACGGAAGTATTTCTTTAGTACCGCTCGCAAGCAGTAGTACCGCTACCATTTGCGGTAGTACTGTGAGGTCAAGCGGTAGTACCATGAGGACGAGCAGTAGTACCGCTCCGGCGGTTCTACTGGCCTTTTGCCTCCTTGTTGTTGTTTTTCAAAGGGGTACTACCGCCCTAGCGGTACTGCCGCTCCTTGGAGCGGTAGTACCGCTCTATGAGGGCTGTGAGCATAACGGTTAGATTTTTCCCCATTTATAAAAGGGGGTCTTCTTCCTCATTGAACCTCATCTCTTAAGCTCGTGTTCTTCCCCATTGTTGACCTTCTTCGAGCTTGCTAACTCTCAATCCCTCCAATGATTCTTGCTAGTTCTTGAGGGAAAAGAGAGAGGAGATCTAGATCCACGTTTCCACCAATCACTTTCTCCTCTAAGTGAGGGGAACCCCTTGGATCTAGATCTTGTAGTTCTTCATGTTCTTCTTTCATTCTTCCTCTCATTTTCCTCCCTAGCATTAGTTGCTTTGGTGGGATTTGGGAGAGAAGGACTTGGGCACTCCATGTGCCCTTGCCATTGCATTCGGTGCATTGGTTTGAGTTCTCCACGTGATACATGGAAGTTACAAGTTGAGAAGCTTATTACTCTTGGGTGCTTGGTACCCTTGAGCTTGTTACTCTGGGTGTTTGGACACCCTAGAGCTTGTTCCTCTTGGGTGTCTTGGCGCCCTAGATGGTTGGTGTTATTTGGAGCTCAATCATTGTGGTGTAAAGCTCTGGGAAAGCATCGGGGTCTCCAATTAGGTTGTGGAGATCACCCGAGCAATTTGACGGGTACTGGTGACCACCCCCAAGGGTTGCCAAAGTGTACGGGTTAGGTGACCGCCCCCAAGGGTTGCATTTGTATGGGTTCGGTGACTGCCCTCAAGGGTCCCTTAGTGGAATCACGGCATCTTGCATTGTGCGAGGGAGTGAGGAGATTACGATGGCCCTAGTGGCTTCTTGGGGAGCATTGTGCGTCCACACCGCTCCAAACGGAGATTAGCATCCGCAAGGGTGTGAACTTTGGGATACATCGTCGTCTCCGAGTGCCTCGGTTATCTCTTACCCGAGCCCTTTACTTATGCACTTTACTTTGTGATAGCCATGTTGTTCTTTGTCATATATCTTTCTATCACATAGTTGCTTATCTTGCTTAGCATAAGTTGTTGGTGCACATAGGTGAGCCTAGTTGTTGTAGGTTTTGTGCTTGACAAATTAACCGTTAGGTTTATTCCGCATTTGTTTAAGCATCTACCGTAATTATTTTAAAACGCCTATTCACCCTCCCCCCCCTCTAGGCGACAGCCATGATCTTTCAATTGGTATCAGAGTCTCGTCTCTCTTTATTAGGCTTTACCGCCTAGAGAGTAAATATGTCGACTAGGGGATTAGGATACTCTGACATTCTTAGTTTCGATGGCAAAATTTTTGATGTTTGGGTAATTCGCATGCTTAATCTTTTTAGGGTCATGGACCCAAATTTAGAGCGAATTGTAGATATGGGTTTTTCTCCTGCAAAGCATCCCCAAAGATTATCTTTAGAGGATGAGAAAACTCTTATCTCAATGCTCAAGCTTCTAATGTTCTTTTCGATGCTTTGAGAAATGTAGTTATATTTCAACTCATGTCATTTCGGAATGCTCATGAGTTGTGGACGAAGCTTCAAGATAAATATGGCGTGTCCAAGATTTGTGGGGATGATTGCTCTCCCTCCACCTCTAGCCGTATAGTCTTCTCAACTTCTTCTACTTCACCTACATGTGGTTTGCCACAAGGTAATGATATTGTGAGTAGTGTTGGTCATTGCAATGATGATAGTATGCTTATTGTGGATGATCCTTCATCACTATATTATTGCAATGCTCCTTCTTTGGGCTTTAACACTTCGAATACTCCAAATGTTTCACATGCTTGTGTTGATAGTCCTTGCATATCATATAGAAATTGCTTGACTAAATCTCATGATGATATGCTTGCTATGTCTTGTTGCCATGATAAAAATGCATCTATTTCCTTGAATTGTTGTGCTAACAATGTAGAGGAAACCAAACACTCCATGGAATAAGATGTGGTGTTTAATGGTGCCTCAAGGGATCCTACATCATCATCCATTGCTTTTTGCCTTATAGCTAAGGCGTCAAAGTATCTCCTACTTTGTACCCCAATATGTCTCTTGATGATGATGTTGATGCTAATGATGATGAGGATAATGATGAAGAGAATGATTTTTAAAGCTCTTCATAAAAATAAAATTGCTCGTTCCAACTTCATAGAAATAATGTCCATTGCCATTGATGGCAAGAAATACATTGAGGAGTTGGAATCTCATCTAGAGGAGCATGAGGTCACCATTGAGAAAATGGAAGCTCATGAGCGTGATTACGCAAATGAGATCGCAGAGCTATCTCAAACTCTTGAACATGAACAAACCACCTCCGAATCTCTTGAGGAGACTTTTGCTCTAGAATTATCTAGAGTGAGGGAATCTCATGATAGAGCTCTTGAGGTGGCCAATGATTTCAAAACAAAAAATTCTAAGCTTGAAGTTTCTCATGCTAGACTCCTTGAGGATTTTGAGCGCCTCGAAAATGGCTCAAGGGTCATCAAGGGTGAGCTCATCAAACTCACGGAGTCTCATGCCCAACTTGAAGCTTCTTATTTAAAAGAGCTTGCCAAGTTGTCCTCTCCTATTGTTGTAAATGATGATGCTTGTGCTACTAACTCTATTACTTGTGAAGCATCCATTTTGAAGGAGAATATTGAGCTACGGGCTCAACTTGAGGCGCTATCTAGCAATTATGGGAAATTGGAAGAAAGTCATGAAAATCTCTCAAGCTCTCATGATGATCTTCTAGTACCCCATAATGTGCTAAAGATAGCTCATGAGGCCATGATTGCTAAGGTAACATCTAATGAGCCTCATGTGGATACTAGCACTACTTCTAGTCAAAATAGTATATTGCCATGTGCTAGTCCTTGTAATTCATCTACTCACAATGTTGGTACATCTTGTGATGATTTTCTTTCCTTGCCTTGTTGCTCTAACGATGAATCTTATACTTCCTCTAGTACTTGTGTTGAGACTAACCATGTACAGGAAATCAAAGAGCTCAAGGCCCAAGTCACTTCTTTGAAGAAAGACTTGGAAAAGAGTCATGAAGGGAAATCCACACTCAACAATATCTTGAGTGTGCAAAAATCCCCCAATGACAAAGGTGGACTTGGATTCAACTCCAACAAGAAGAAGAAGTCCAAGTTGAACAAGAAGAAGGGCCAAGAACAAGTCAAGAATTCGGCCAAGATTGTTTGCTTCAAGTGCAAAATTGAAGGGCATCATGTGAGATCTTGCCCATTGAAGAAGAAGGCCATTAGTGACAAGCAACAAGGGAAGCAGTCACAAGTTCAATCTCATGCTCACCCACAAGTTGAAGAAATGCCTCTTCCCAAGAATACTCAAGCTAATGCTTCTCAAGTTGAGAAATCAAGTGAGAAGAAAGTGAAGAGTAGACGTTGCTACTTATGTCGTGAGAAAGGTCACGTCGCTTCTTCATGCACTAGTGGTAACTTATCCAACCCAATTATTATTGATAATATATATTCTCTTGGGAAGGATAAGGTTGGCAATGTGTTTGCCAAGTTTGTTGGTACTCAAAGTGGTGTCAAGAAAAGAACCATTTGGGTTGCGAAGACTATTGTGACTAACCTCTTAGGACCCAACTTGGTTGGGGACCAACAAGCTCAAACTTGATCAATAGGTGTTGTTGGAGGGCATTGGAGACTTGGCTACATTATGAATAATTAAGGGGACTTCATCATTCTTATTGTCTCAAGCCAAGTCAATTGGGTTATCAAGTTTCTATGTTATATCCAATGTTCCTCCTTGCGGTAACTCATACTTAAATTGTTTACATTGATAGTTACTTGCCCCTAAGCATGTTGTAGTTTTTTACCTTGCATGTGTTTGTATATGATGTGTTTCCAATTTGCTTAACTTGAGTAATCAAGTATGTGTATGTTGGTTTGCACATCATGTATGTGTGTGTCGTGCGTTGAGCCTTTGTGCATCTTGTTTGTTTCTTAGTTGGCTCTTGTGAGAGATTAATGGAATATCCCATTATGGGGGAGTGATGTGCTTTGTGCACCTCACAATCTTATAAATGTGTGTACATGAGGAATACCGTCTAGTATTGATATTACAAGAGTATCTAGTCACTATGTGGTATGTCTTCTCATGAGAAATTCAAATTCTAAATAGTCCATTAATCATCTCTTGTTGGATCCTCTTATTGCCTCTTGTTAAGTTTTTATTGGTATCACATTATGGGGGAGTAATATGCTATGTGCATACTACAAGCCTAGAAAATGTGTACATTGAGATATTGTCACCTAGAATTGATATTGTAAATTATCTTGTTCGTAGGTGGCATGTTAGCTCTACAAGTTGCAATTTGTTTGTGTTTGGTGTGAAGATGATGTCGGATATCCTTGATATCTACCACCGGGAATTACTTCCAAATACTTCTTGTCTTTTGACAATTGGTACTCACTTATGTGTGGTAGAAATTATTGATCATCTTCACGTTGGCGTTTTTTTCCTTATCTCTTGCCAAGTTTGTGTCAACTCCCATTGCCTTCCGTGCCACTTGAGGATCTTGTTGTTTTCTTGATCTTGTCTAGTGTTTTCTTGATATAGTGAAAGTGGTGGTCCTACCTTGTGCATTTTGTATTCAATTGCAAATTCTCTATAATGCACAACTCGTGGGGGGGGGCTATCCTATTTTCTATAAAACATTAATCTTGTGATCCATTTTAAGTGTGTGTTGGTGGACGGCAAGCCGTTTCTTTTTGGTACTTGTGCCATCATGAAACTTTGTAGAGAGCTTGGTTTGTTTGGAACCATCCTCTCTTTTGGGAGTTTGATATAATTTTGTGTGTTCCAATGGATATCTCATTCCTTGATGTATCTTTGATATCTTCCAAGTGATGATTTCTCCATTTGGTATCCTTTTCACTTGGTATTTCCTTTTTTGTATCGGTTCTTGAAAGTATTAAGCATGCATATTAACTTCATGTAGTTTCCTTGGCATGCTTTCTTTCTTTGACCCAATATATAGGGGAATCTCCACCAAGTCTCAAATCGGATGAGATGTGTATGAAATTCATTTTCATATCTATTTGCACATATTTATGTGGAGATTGTCCTATGTATTGATGTTTCTAACCCTTTGGTCCCAATGAGTTTGGGTACCATCTTGTTTGTGTTGTTGTTCTAGGAACAATTGGAGATGCATTGGATACTCGGCTCATTCAAAAGGTGTTGTCACCATGTGCTTATTGGAGTCAAGCTAGGATGATCAATGAACTACTTTCTACCTTCAATTGGTTTCTACTACATCCTTCCAATGCTATCTCGGTAACAAGTATCATCATCTACTACATGCACACATTTATTGCATCAACCGTGTGTAGGTCGTATCATGGCATATTATTCATTCTTTCTTGTGATATTTGTTTCCTTTCTCAAAGCATCCCTACAATGATCTCTTGTTGCTAGTTGTGATGTCTTTGATGGTTGTGTGGTACAAATTCATTTATATACAATAAGACCATATCTAGCCATGTGCTATGCTTCCAAGCGAATATTTTATTGGTATATATATGACTTCCTTTTGGATATCTTGTTCCTTCGTGTTGTAACTATTCCGGGTGTACATCCTTCTTTGTAGATATATATCATCATGATTTCGTCTACCTAGAATCTTATACACTTGAGAGAAGTTGCATATCTAGATGATATCCTTTCTTTCATGTCCACCTTGTCTTTTTTTTTCTTTGGTGGCTCCATGAAAGCTTTTGCCTTGAGTGTGTGTCTTATCTCGTTGCATCTTGATGCACTCTTGTGTGGTGAAGATTATTTTCCTCATGCTTATCTCTATGAGGCTTTTGCCATCTTGGTATCCCTCGTCTTGATGAGGCTTTCATCTTCTATCTTCACCATGGGTTGTCACAAGTGTTGGTTTTATTTTTACATTTTTAGTGTGCTTGTGAACCCTTTTGCTTGGTGTGTGTGGGGAGGACATGTCATGCACCGTGTATCTTATTTACCCAAGACTATGTTGATGCTTTATGCTCATCCTTATATTAGTCTTCTCAAGTGCTTTGTCATGACTCACACACATCATTTTGGTTGAGCCTATTCTTAAGTTGCCTCTTTTACATGTTTCTCAACCATGTGCTTGTTTCAAGTGCTAGGCTTTGTTTCCTATATGCTCTCTTGCACTAGTTGTGAGTTTCTATTGATTTTAGGGGAGCTATGATCCTATTTTGTGCACTTTGTATCCAATACAAATATTCTTATTTGTGCACAAATCATGGGGAGCTTCTCTAGTTTCTTTAGAACACTCCTATGCTCATATCATAATATCATTTATTCTTGTGGCTCATAGGATCCTTGGTCTAGTTGGTTCAGTTGATATACTTTGATTGCTTGCTTCAATTGGTATATTTTGACTGCTTCATTGCTTGTGTCTCTCTTTGTTATGTCTTTGTGGCATATCATTCTTTAGCAATCTTTGTGCCTCAATATAGTTTGTGTTCCTCCAAGTATTTACCTTTGGGTATGTGTATTTCATTCCACTCTCTTGTTGAGAAATACACAATTTATGGAGGACCACAATTTATATTAGCCATCTTAGATTTTCGCCCATTTTGGCAATCGATGCCAATGGGGGAGAAGTTTCAGACAGTTTTGTGGAGAAGTTTAGAGAGTTATCTCCTCTTGCTTTGGTTTTGTTCCTTAGCATTTGCATCTCATTTGCATGCACTACTGGTCGTTGCATTGCATGGTGATGCATAATTCCTTATATAAACTCTCTTGAAAGTGATTGTCATCAATTACCAAAATGGGGGAGATTGAAAGAACATGCGGTGCCCCCATGTTTGGTTTTGATAATTGATGACAATCTCTATGGACTAATTGTTGTCTTGAGTTATATTTGAAGGATTTGTCCATAGGCTTTTCTTGAAGTCCATGTGCTGGTTTCAAGGAGTTTATGAGTTGACCAAGGTGCTATTAAGGAATTATCCAAAGATTGGTCATATGAGTGTTGAGCTTATTGCAAGCATGTCTTGAAGAAGAAGATTGTGTGATCATTCATGTTTACCTTCAAGACATCATCCAAATGAAGAGAGTTGGAAAGATTCAAGGTTGATCAAGACTAAGTCAAGAGTGAATCAAGTTGATCAACTCACAAAGCATAGAAGATGTACCGAGAGGGATCGAGTGATCCCATGGTATGGTAAGCATTGTCCGTTGCACTTTGTGTAGTAACCCATGGTCTATGTGAGAGTTCTATGTGGGGTTAGGTACGTGTCCATGGGCTTGCATCAAGAGGAAGATATCATACAACCCATGGAAATGATGACATCAAGTGGTGATCATCATCAAGATTGCCGTGTGCAAGTTGAAGTGGAGCATCACGAAGAGATAAAGTGCTTGAATCTTGTCATCCATTGTGGTGTCAATGGACTTGTGAATATGTGCCGAAGAGTGGCTCACCCATAGTGGACTATAGGGAAGCAATCATCTAGTCTTCATCGAGCCAACGCATTCAAGAAAGGTGGTCCAACTTGAGGGAGTCAAGATCGCCATCATCTAGCTCAAGTGGACCACGTTTAAGGCAAAGGTTTGACCTTGATAGGTTTTGTATTTTACCGGTCTCGTGTTGGTAGTTGGGAGACCGGGTTATAGGATCGTTTGTCGTACTATCAAGGGGGGCTCTCAAGTTGGTAGCTTGATCATATCATTAGTAGAGAGCTCAAACCATTGCATACTTGCATCCTGTCTCTTGGTTCTTGTTTGGTTCTCTTTGTGAGTCTTAGAGCTTATGGTCATCTTGATGACAAGCTTTAGTTCATCGAAAACGGAGTTCGCATGCGTCTTCTATGATGTTTTCGGTGTTGGAGGTTTTACCGCTCTTATTCGAGGAAGGGTTCTCACCATTTTCTTATGGGCCTTTTCTCATTTGGTTCTTATTGATATTTCTATCAAGATTGTGTTAGCCCATGTCGTTAGCTTTCCAACAAACTTGGTTTCGTTGAATTCGAAGTCCGTTTGCAGAAGTTGTGGCTGCTTTGGTAAAGGCTGCAGCGGTACTACCGCGACTAGAGCGGATGTAAATTTTTACTACCACTCCAGAGTGGTACTACCGCGGCTCCTGAGCGTTAGTACCGCTCCGGACCAAAATCTCGTGTTTTGCTCAGCGAAGGTAGGCACGGAAGTATTTTTTTTTAGTACCGCTACTATTTGCGGTAGTACCGTGAGGTCGAGCGGTAGTACCGTGAGGACGAGCGGTAGTATCGCTCCGGCAGTTCTACTGGCCTTTTGCTTCCTCGCTGTTGTTTTTCAAAGGGGTACTACCGCCCTAGCGGTAATACCTCCTTGGAGCGGTAGTACCGCTCTATGCGGGCTGTGAGCATAACGGTTGGATTTTCCCCACTTATAAAAGGGGGTCTTCTTCTTCATTGAACGTCATCTCTTAAGCTCGTGTTCTTCCCCCATTGTTGACCTTCTTCGAGCTTGCTAACTCTCAATCCCTCCAATGATTATTGCTAGTTCTTGAGGGAAAAGAGAGAGGAGATCTAGATCCACATTTCCACCAATCACTTTCTCCTCTAAGTGAGGGGAACCCCTTGGATCTAGATCTTGGAGTTCTTCGTGTTCTTCTTTCGTTCTTCCTCTCATTTTCCTCCCTAGCATTAGTTGCTTTGGTGGGATTTGGGAGAGAAGGACTTGGGCACTCCGTGTGCCCTTGCCATTGCATTGGTGCATCAATTTGAGTTTTCCACGTGATATGTGGAAGTTACAAATTGAGAAGCTTATTACTCTTGGGTGTTTGGTACCCTTGAGCTTGTTACTCTTGGGTGTTTGGACACCCTAGAGCTTGTTCCTCTTGGGTGCCTTGGCGCCCTAGACGGTTGGTGTTGTTCGGAGCTCAATCATTATGGTGTAAAACTCCGGGCAAGCGTCGGGGTCTCCAATTAGGTTGTGGAGATCGCCCCGAGCAATTTGACGGGTACCGGTGACCGCCCCCAAGGGTTGTCGAAGTGTACGGGTTAGATGACCGCCCCCAAGGGTTGCCATTTGTACGGGTTCGGTGACCGCCCTCAAGGGTCCCTTAGTGGAATCACGACATCTTGCATTGTGCGAGGGCGTGAGGAGATTACGGTGGCCCTAGTGGCTTCTTGGGGGCATTGTGCCTCCACACTGCTCCAAACGGAGATTAGCATTCGCAAGGGTGTGAACTTCGGGATACATCGTCGTCTTCGAGTGCCTCGGTTATCTCTTACCCGAGCCCTTTACTTATGCACTTTACTTTGTGATAGCCATATTGTTCTTTGCCATATATCTTTCTATCACATAGTTGCTTATCTTGCTTAGCATAAGTTGCTGGTGCACATAGGTGAGCTTAATTGTTGTAGGTTTTGTGCTTGATAAATTAACTGTTAGATTTATTCTGCATTTGTTCAAGCGTCCTTCCCCTCTATCCTATTCACGAACAAGACCGGACGTGACAACGAACATTTAGTGATATCTGCTTCGGTGATCACAGTTGCAATTGCCCTAAGTCACCAAAAATTCACAGGGGCATGCACGTGTGGAGCACGCACCTACCCAGCCACCTGATTACCCCACGATTCGTAAAGTAGTTGGGCCCGCACGAGGGCACAGTCAACCCATCCCAACCACCCGATTACCTCACGATTCATAAAGTAATTGGATCCTGCATAACCTCACGATTTGTAAAGTAATTGAATCCCACACGAGGTACAATAAGTATCAAGTTTTAATCTTTCAAACTTGCGGTTGTTCGCTCATCCAGTTCCAGAGTTGGAACTTTAAGCGTTTTTTTTACTGAAGTTGTGATTTCGTGGGCCATCACAACATCGCCATTGTCGCGGTCAAAAACTAATTAGATTTGCCAAAAGCCAGTTGCCGAATTGTGTTTGCTAAAAAAAATGGCCAGGAAAAGCTTAGACAAACAATAAAACAGGCAAGAGACAATTTAAAAGGCTAGTTTAATATATTACGTTTGCAGTGCAGCACGACAGTGCAACGATGCAAAAGTTCCCCGCATCAGCAAGCTTTACAGTTCAAAGTAATGTAGGTGCCGCTGAATTGCTGCTGGAGAGGACAGCTAAAATACGATGGACAAAAGGGCTGCATGCGTTAATCTATTTTAAGGTTCGTAGTTAGGCAGTACTAAACGATCACATAGCACACGAGTACTAAACGATCACATAACACACGGATCATGACAATGTTCTGCCATACGATCAGCTGCGGTTTCGTTCTTCGACAAAATAAGACTCCTCCAGTCTTCAGCTCTTCACCATAGGTTTGCTACTTCTACTGCCCCTGTTTCCAAAATGGAGTCGATACGACAGACCTAGTCAGAAAACAGGATCAGATGTATTGGTTTAATTTTAATATTTTTTCATGCAACATCAGCTAGGTTCATGTTTTTCTTCAGAAAATTGCTTTCTCAAAATTTATAAGGTCCAGAATTTCTAGGATCTGAAATTAAAGCGATTCAAAGAACAGTAAATCACCTCCATGTCCTTCCACCAGCCTGCCTTGCGCCTGCAAAGTCAGTTCCTGCATACATCCAGACAAGTCTTCAAAATATATTTAATGGGTACTATATACTCCCTCCGTCCGAAAATACTTGTCATCAAAATGAACAAAAAAGGATGTATCCAGAACTAAAATATGTCTAGATATATCCCCTTTTATCCATTTTGATGACAAGTATTTCCGGACGGAGGGAGTATAATCTAATTTTATCAAATCAAATTTTATGTTTTATGAGCGTGGGCTCATTCATATTAACTTATTCAAGTGTTTGTATCAAAAGATCTAAAACATTCATGGTACTGCACGAAATAATTTAGGTGCATGTACAAATATTCATTGAAGAATGTGATTATGTGTACTGTACAAGGAAACAGGAGGTACCAAATTACGTACCAAAGACATGTTCTTATCTTCATCTTTTGTACAGAGTACATATGGTTCTTTTTTTTCACAATTTGTTACATGTACCTAAATTTAACATTTTTAGAACATTGTGATTTTCGGCAAAAATTTCTGGAAGCACAAAAGTCTACGAACTCATGGAGGGGTAAATGTGGACATAGGTTCATATAAGATTTTCACTTAATACAAATCGGCTACTATAAATCATGCGAGATCTATTTAGTATGTATTAGAAGGCCAAAAATGTTTGGCTTTCCCAGCTCCTAAGAGATACTCCTACTAGTTTGCATTGCCATTTCTCACAAGCATCAAAAACTATGAATACCATTATGGCGTTCCAATCAGTACTAATGTTTCTGTTTTAAATTATACACAAAGGACAATCTATAAGAAGCAGAAGATTCTTACTTGAAAACACATGTTAAGCTCGTACTGTCATACCTGCGAGTTCTCAGACGCCTCACTTGGCTGCACATGTACTCAACACTTTCACTGCGAGTGGCTGTCCTGTCCACCTTTTGATTCCAAATCACGGGTATGATGGTTCTGTCCGTCAGCCTGCCACATTTTTCGATTTCCACCAAACAATTCGCCACAGCCTTGTACACGTCTTCACCCCATTCAGCACGTAGCTTTAGCAGATCGGCATCATCGACATCAATCTCCTAATCACACAAATAATAGTAAAATCTCATAAATTATCATCTCCACCAAATGATAAGGAAGGCAGGTTATGGTCTGTAAAAGAACTTTGAGGTTCAGACAAGATGGTGCAGTAGTACCTTAGAGATACCTTCCTTAGGGTTACCTTTCTCCATGACAGTTTTGGAGGGATTCCACTCTGGGTTCAGCAGCTGCTTCTGCCAAAAGTTGTACAACTCAGAAGCTTTCTTCGAAGCTTCTTCTGGAGGCAGCTTCTTAAGGCATGCCTGTTGGAACGGCTTGTAGCTCAATTCGCCTATATTCTTTATTGCAATATTCCGTAATTAAGTAGCACTAATATCCATGAATCCCTGGAGCACAAGAAATTTTCAATATTCCACCTCGTGTTCATTTTTCAACAGAACAGTTAAAATAGTGTGACCAAACAAGCCATGGTTGGCCATAGAGCTACGAGCAAACATTCCACACTTTCCAAAGAATGGCTGAGTAACTTCAACAAGGATTTTCAGTTTATTTTAAGTAGGTATCACCTGAAACGTCTTATATTATTTTCTTTCTTTTATTAGGTCATTATTCACTTATTAAGCTCTCTGGGTTAACTCTGCTTATCGTCTTGTACACTTTACTGCTTCTAGTTATTATTAATAAAAACTGCAGTGGGGCTTTTCTCCACTGTTTGCCATATAAAAAAAGTTCAAAAAGTAATGATCAGAATGCATGCAGAATCTAATGTCAGCAGAGGGTGACCGAACCTTGATCAGCTTAGAGTGGATATCAGAAAGTTCCTTTTTAGCATTCTCAAGCTCAGTGCTTAAACCTTGATCATCTTGATCAGGATTGTCCATAACACCATGCTCATCAGCAACTTCACCGTTGCCATCAGATTCTCGTGTCCGTTTATTCTGTGCATAAAGATTCATCAGGGCATTACATTGCGCTGACAAACACACGTACACAATAAAGTGGAAAATTTTGTACTTTGTTAAATCACCAAGATCAATGACTCCAAATAAGAATAAGACAATGATCACTATACTAGTTTACCAGTCAATGACCCAATGAAATGTAACTACTCGACAGCACTACTGCAAATAAAGATCCACATAGATCAACTGCAGCTAATAAACTGAAGATCTGATAAAAAATCCATAAACAAAAGAACGATCAAGATGCTATACTGTAATCTGCAATCTGAACAGAGGTAGTGTCCCTCAAATTCATTCAACGCAGCAAGGATTAGCAATCAAAATGCGATTTCCAATTGCTCCAAGGAAAAATACTCACTCTTCCAGACTGGCTACTCTGAAGACCACTTCCCTGCAGTGCTAGTAGTACATGGCTAGACTCCCTTGCTTCCAGCTCTTCCTTTAGAGATTCAATCTCTGCTGCCTGTTCTTCATTCCTTGTTTTCAGTTCAGCGATCAGTTTGTCCTTTTCAGTGATCAGTTTGTCCTTTTCAGTGACAGCTGTTCACAGTACCAAAAAGAATAGAACAAAGCTCAGTTTAGTTTTTTAGGATTATCTTTTGGTTTGGCTGACAATAAAATTCAAGTGTGAAGTATCGGTTGTATAGCTTAAGGTAGTAAACTACTCGCCCTGTCGTACTTAGATGACATCCTAGAATGTGTACAGTCAAAACATTTCTAACTGTGACTCACCATGTGAAATCTTATTTAGTATCGTTATTTTGAAACTAATACTATTAGACCAGTAAGAGAAAATGCATTTATTATATCACAAATTTTCAAATTTCTCATGTGACAAACATAGAAAAGTTGCATAGCAGAGACCAAGTCCATGCACAAAACATATTTTTTAACAAACAGATGGGAGTACTGTGTTTCTGATGATCCTATTATGTCATGGCAACAGAATTCATCTCTTGCGATACGATCTTCTTATGTAGAAATTACGAGCACTTCAAAGTTATCACCCAGACGCTTATTATTACATACTAAAGGATATGGAAATTCCTACTAAAACACAAGAGTTTTTACCATTCTGTTGTAGCAGAAGCGTTGCTTTTTCCTCCATGACACAGTGAAGCGCATTGTTGATGCCGGCGTAGTCCGTATAGGCACTCTTGTGGAACTCCAGCCTGGAGTGAACATCAGAAGCCAACACATCAAGGCTTGCATGCAAACAACGTGCGCCTCCCGTCTCAGCCATATAGCCTGCAACTGGACCTATAAAATATCAGAATATAGATCCATTTGGGTTTAATTTATCAACCAATTATTGTGGAAACCAGTAACTGATACATCCGTGGTCAGGGGTTAGAAGCAGTACACAATCTTTACTGTCCTCAGAATTTATGTATCATTATTCCACTAAATTTAATGAGATGGCACTTTCTTTTCCTTTTTGTACTTTTATTCTTCATCCACGCAAACTTTCTTTGGTACAAGTTCATGAGGTGCCAAAATAACAAGTGCCAGTTGCCAATGAATTACCTAAAGAGCAAAATAAAGGTAACTGAAGTATTATCCAAGGTGTCATTTCTTGTTCATAAATCTTAGTTTTACTAACTCATTTGTCTGCATATTCCAAATATTAAAGGAAAATTAAATAGTATTAGCTGGAATCTAAACCATGCATGAAGTCAACATACTTGTAAATCGATAAATGTGCACCCAAATAAATGTTCTGAGAATTAAAAAATTCATAATAATAAATGCAAATCTAAATCTTGATACAGAGAACTCCTGATTTCCCTGAATTATTTTGCTAAATAGAAATAGTTTCAACCACATATAAAAGAATTTTAAAAAAATTATATGTGTGGGCATGAAAAGTCAAATTAGTGACAAATGTCAACCATAAGACATGATCAAATTTAAAGTCCCTACTAGGATCAACTTCGAAATTACATTACATTAAATTAAGAACAGCAATGAAAATCGGAACCTAGGAAAATAAAACTTGAATTTGTATTTGTGTTGTATGAAGTGCTAACTGGAGACACCAGACATGGAAATAAAAATTAATCTGAAAACTCAGTCATTGCCAGTTAGCCAGAGGAAAAGAAAAACATCATGTCGATTTCTGAATAAGTCAGAGCATACAATTGGATTGCACATCCACGGTGAGGCATACACATGTAATGATTTTAAAAGAGTTGTAACAGAGAAAATGCAATTGGGCTCCCTAAAATGGCAGGTAAATGATCAGTCAGACGAATCGGCATGCACAAATACTTTTTTTTTGCAGGGAAGTCGGGGGCTTTATCGATTAATGAATAGGTTTACAATCCAAAGCCAAAAGGCTTAAAAGATTCTGGGGAGCATCTTGTAACCACAAATCGGTTCAACATGCACGCATGCTTGGCAAGAAAAAATGGCAGGTGTACCAAGTGCTCTAGTTATATATGAAATTTCCGTGTCGAATCTGTTTTATTGTAGATTTACAGTGTTGTCCAAGAACCCTTCTTTTAGCTGAGTAGCACGTTTTTTTTATGTTTCCCGAATACGTTGATGTACCAAATACTAAGAGAGGAATAGGGATAACACAATATGTGCTTCTTTATTGGACGTTACCTCTTCTAGAAACAGCAACGGTTACAGCTTACAACATCAAGATCTATCATGATAAACACTGACGAACTCCCCCATCCCAGAAATATGGTGTTTCTCTGATGACAAAAGAAAAATACGAACAAGTTGCAGGGAAAACGTCACCTCAGCAGGAGTGGATGCAACAGCGCCCCCCTAACAGATCTGCAAAGGGGAAAATCAAGCAGGTCAATAAAGGACAGAAAGGGGAGTAGGCGAGTATTGCAGCATACTACTACAAAACTGGAATGTAGCTTCAGGAAGAAATGCAGGCAGAAATCTGCGGTGACCAAGAACGAAACGAATGGGATGGAACTACGAAGAACAGAGCAAAACAATATCAACCGAAAAGGAGGTCCAAAAATACGGAACAACATCAGGAAAAGAATGTCTGCTACCGAAAACATCAGTCGAATCTGCAACCAACCGGATGGATTCTAGTACCTCTGTCGATTGCTCACGGCAAAGACTAGAGAGCTTTGGAGTTTCTTGTTTTCTTCGTTTTCCTGGATGGATTGGTGAATGCGGGGGGAGGGGGGCCGCCGGGCCGGGGGGTTAATGGCAAAGCAGCGTCTGGGGAAGCTGCGATTAAGACGAGGCGGCAGAGCAGGAGGAAGCAACGAGGGGACGAAATCACTGTTTTGACCTTGTCACAGTTTTTAGTCGCAAACTGAACCCGATAAGAAAGTATTTCACGTTTTGACCCTTTTAGCAACGCCAGAGCCCGCGGCGTTTCTGGTGAACATGGAAACGCCGACCAGGCTAGCGTTTCTTCCCTGGCCCATTGTCAGGCCGAGTTGGCGTTGCTTGCTGACCTGGCGGGATTGAAACGCCTAGCCAGCTAGCGTTTCTAGAAACGCCAGCACCAATGGCGTTTCTGGTGCAGATATTTTAGGTGGTCGTGGGGCTTGCACCCACCACTCACTCCTCACTCTCTTCTCCCCCATTGGCCTATTCCGAGCTCTTGGCCTTTTCCCCCTTTGTGTCCCTCACTTAGCCCCTCTCAAATCCTTGCAAATCGATTGGGTTGGTCCGTGGATCCGGTGTCATTTTCGTTCGTTGAGGTAACCTCCTTCATCTCACAAATTTTGATTGGTTGGATTTGCCCATTTGGATTGATTTGGTCTTGTTGTTCCTAACCCTAGTTTTGAACATGGATATCTAATGTGATGTTTTTAGTATTGTTGTTCCAATGGTGTGTTGCATTGTGATGTTGTTGAGCATACCTTATTGTTTGGTTTATGACTAATGTTAAGATTTAGGGTTAGGGTTATGCCTAATGTTAAGATTTATGGTTAGGGTTAGTGGTTTTGTTAGAAATGTGGTATATTTAGCATTGTACATTTTTAACCTTATGTTCCCCTTTTTTAGATGGACAAGATTGTGAATATTCATTATGTTGACAAAGAGGCATTCATGAATGTGGATATTGTTGACAAGCATGAGGAAGTATTGATATTTCTTGAGACTCCTAGTTATGAAGAGGTTGTGGAAGAAACACGGATAAGATTAAAGTGGGTGGATGCAAGTGACCAAGTTGAATTAGTAGGAAGATATGATGTTGGGTCGGCACACAAGTGTCGAATGAAGACAATGCCTATCAAGTCCAATTTGCATTGGGTTGCATATAAGGAGGTTGTTGCATCCTCGGCAGTCAAGTCACTCGAAGTATTTGCAAGTAAGGTGGTGAAGGCTCCTCTCTTTCGTCTTGACTTGAACCAAACCTTAGTAGATGATGTGAGCCCGGTTAGTAGTGTGCCGCCTATTGTTGAGCATAAAGTTGAAGCTGAAGCCAATGAGTATCCCCAATATGAGTTCGGAGGTAGTGCACCGATGAAAGATGATGGTGATGACTCCGACGAAGAGTATGAGAGGCATCACAACATTGTTGGTGATGTAGAGGCCGAAGTAAGGCATCAGGACATGGATCCTGACATTATCTATCAGCGTGCTTGTGTGGATGACTCGGATGATGAAGGCCCGATGAATGAGTTGGACGAGGATGGCTTCACTGAGAAAGAAGCAGAGTGGTACACAAAATTCACCGGTAGGGATCACAAAGTTCCCTTGTTTTGTGATGTTAGCCTTGCAGATAAGGCTATAGTTGACGGTGGCATGAGCAAGACAATTGAGGCTAGACAGTTCCCAAGTAGTACACCCGACGCGATTTCGATGTCGTACGTGAGGAAAGGTTTGATGTTCGAGCACATGCTAGAATTCAAGATGTGGTTGTGTGAGTATGCTGTCAAACACCACAGGCCTTTCATAGTTGTTCACTCGGACTGCAATAAGCGATACACCGTGAAATGTGAGGTAGAAAGATGCAAATGGAAAGTGAATGGAAGACTCACGAAAGATGGTTGGTGGAAGATAACTAGTTGCAAAGCCACTCACCAATGCACACCGCCGGCCGTAGAAGCACGGAAGACACACCGTCAACTAACCTCGGAATTCATTGGTTATAAATACCAGAAACATATAGCTGAGGATCCAACCATTAAAGTGAAGTTGTTGATGAGTTGGATTGAAGATAAGTTCGGATATAAGGTCAAGTATGGGAAGACATGGAAGGCCAAGCAAGTCGCTCTCAGAATGTTGTACGGTGGATGGGAAGAGGCTTACAACAGGCTACCCAGGTTGCTGGGAGCGATGTCTTATAGAAACCCAGGAATGTACCATTATGTCCAAGATATTGAAGGAGTGTTCCGTCGTGCCTTTTGGACGTTTGGCCCATGCATTGCAGCTTTTGAGCATTGTCGACCGGTTCTGTCTATAGATAGGACATTCTTGATAGGGAAATACAAGGGCACAATCATGATAGCAATGGCACATGACGCTAACGATCAGGTGTTGCCTGTGGCATTTGCTTTGGTCTCCGTGGAGAACCAAGACAACTGGGAATGGTTCATGAGACTTGTTAGGAGCACGGTCATTCCTTCGAACCGGGAGGTATGCATAATATCCGATCGGCACCAAGGCATATTGGCGGCCGTGGATATTCATATTCCAGGGCATGCGAGGCTTCACCACCGATGATGTCTGAGGCACTTTGTTGCAAACTTTTACAGAGCTTGCAAAAACAAGGATCTTTGCAAGGATCTTAACTCCGCATGTGTAGCCTTCTCCGTTAAGTCATTCATCACACGCTTGAACACAATCTATGAGAAGGCAAATAAAGGTGGGAAAGATTTCTTAGAAAGGAATATTGATGAGAGACACAAGTGGTCACGGGCATGTGACGAAGGAGGCATGAGATATGGTGACATGACAAGCAATCTTGTTGAGTGCTTCAACTTTGTCTTGAAGGGTGCCCGTCAGTTGCCGGTGACGGCAATAGCGGAATATACCTTTTACAAGCTAAATGAGTATTTTTTGAAGCACTCTGATGAAATCGACAAGTTGATTGCTGATAGTGAGAAGCCTCCCAATGAAATATATCCGAAGAAGGTTGCTGAGTGGCTGGAGTTTTAGAGAGACAAGTCAGCCATCCAGCGAGTCATTTGTTTCGATAATGTAGAAATGAAATACCAAGTGGATGAGCCAGGTGGGACAACTAGAGATGGACAATCATATGGTGCTCGCTCATTTAAGGTGGCTCTTAGGACAAGACATTGCAGTTGTGAGCGGCCTAGTAAGTACCACTGGCCATGCTCACACATGATGTCGGCGGCCCGCATCAGGAACGTGGATATCGCCGATGGAGTAGTTGTAAGGTTGCATGAATTCAACCTGCAAACTCATAAGTTAACATGGGCGTCTAGATTTCAGCCTTTTCTGGACGCATCGCAGTGGCCAGAGTATCACGGTCCTAACATTAGGCCTGATCCGGATATGATGGTACAACCCAAGGGTAGAAGGAGAACAAAGCGATACAGGAATGATATGGATGACCTCATGAGCACCAGAGAGTTTGGTAGTGGACATTTCATGGAGCCACGTGATAGGAACCAATGCGGTGGTTGCAATGAAACGACACACAACAAAAGGACTTGCAAAACAAACAAAACTTCAAAAGGGCACAATGCTTCTTCAAGTGGTGGCCTTGGTGGTGGCCAAGGTTCCGGTGGTGGTCTTGGTGGTGGCCGAGGTTCCGGTGGTGGCCTTGGTGGTGGCCAAGGTTCCGGTGGTGGTCGTGGTCGAGGACGAGTTATCGGTGATGGTGCTCGTGGTAGGGGTAGAAGTTCCAGTGGTGGCCGAGGATCCAGGGGTGGTCGTGGTCGAGGACGAGTTACCGATGATGGTGCTCGTGGTAGGGGTAGAGGTTCTGGTGGTGGTACAGGAGGTTTCATGGGTAGAGGCCGTGGTAATGCTAGAGGAATGTTTGGATACCTAGATGGACCATTTCCGTACATGGCTACACTTTATAATTATTTTCATGTTTCCCAATATTATTTTCCTGTTGTTTTTGTCCTTACTAACTAATGTCTTGTAAATTTTCATAGATATGGCGGCTTCTCAACCCAACAAGGCAACAATGAAGGGGCTTGAGGATGGCTCATCTCATAAGGAAAAGGGAGGAGGAGGAAGAAGAAGGAAAAGGGGCCTTGCTCTACACAATAGATCTATGATGTGAACTGTGCCATGCTTTGGACCTTCGTGAGCTATGTGTACTCTAAATTGATTTGGACTCCTCTATGTGTACTCCTTTATGTGATGAACAATGTGATGTCACAATTGCTTTGGACTCCTCTATGTGTACTCCTTTATGTGATGAACTATGTGATGTCACAATTGCTTTGGCCTCCTCTATGTGTACTCCTTTATGTGGTGAACAATCTGATGTCACAATTACTTTATGTGGTGTCAAAATTGGTTTGAAGATTGTCTTTGACTTCATGTTCTGATGGAAACGCCAAACCATGGGGCGTTGCACTTCACTTTGGCAACGCCAACGACCTTGGTGTTTCAGACCTACATAGAAACGCCGTATTTGGCTTGGCGTTCCTTTAGTACAGAGGCTTCCTGGGGCTTCTCCACGAAAAGTTGCGGTGTATGCTTGCAACACCAACGGTAGTGGCGTTTCTGCTCTACTTTGTAACGCTTCACTTGGCTTGGCGTTCCTTTAAGACAGAGGCTGCCTGGGACACTAACATGAAACGTTGCCGTTCACAACAGAAACGCCAGGGACGGCTGGCGTTTCCTGGACACACAGAAACGCCAAAGTAGATGGCGTTTCTGACCTTGTTTCCCTCCATGTGTTCCCGCCAACTCTTTCCCGCTATTCGTTTCCCGCCATGTGTTCCCGCCAACTCTTTCCCGCCATCTGTTCCCGCCACCTCTTTCCCGCTACCCGTTTCCCGCCATGTGTTCCCGCCAACTCTCCCCGCCATGTGTTCCCGCCAACTCTTTCCCGCCACCTATAAAACCCCCTTCAGACGGAGTCGGCTAAGCATTCCAGTGTAGTGTAGTTGAGATGTCCCATTATCCTTTCGATCGTAGTTTTCACCCTAGGATGAGCAGGACTCTTCTGAGCCTAGCTACCAATTTCAGGATGGACAATAGGATAGTTCCATGGGACGAACTCACCGGTAGTGACACCATAATGAATGAGTTGGCTCACCAATTACGTAGGGCTGGATGGCCTGAAAGGACATATGAAGAGGTACGTAAAGAACTTCTTAGGATACATGAAAGGTGGAAGAAGGTGGTGGTGCCGAAGAGTGAATCTTTCAGAAGGCTTTCAGAAAATAATCCATTATTATGGATTGAGGAGAGCGAGGACGAAGATGATATCTTCATGCCACCGCTTCTGGGTTCTGCATCTTCGAAGTGCAAGAGTTCTTCATCGTCGAAGGGAAAGGTTTCTTCATCGTCGAAGGGCAAGAGTTCTTCATCGTCAAAGGGCAAGAGTTCTGCATCGATGGAGGATGACGATGATGACTTCATGTAGTTTTATGTTGTATGTTGTATGTTGTAAGTTCACTCGTACGAACTGTTTAATTTAGATGTACTTCTATGTAGTTGTTTGTACTGTCTTGTTGTACGAGCATTCTGTTCTATCTAAATATGATGTTGTAGTTAACAAGTCTTGGTGACATAGAAACAACAAGTCTTGGTGACATAGAAATAACAAGTCTTGGTGACATAGAAATAACAAGTCTTGGTGACATAGAAACAACAAGTCTTGGTGACATAGAAATAACATGATCCAGCTTGCATAATAATTAACAAGTCTTGGTGACATAGTTCACCAGATATAGAACTAACAAGCTCGCATCAGTGATCACTTCACTTCTTGCCTCTTTTCGCAGGCATCTTCCCCCTGTTGACGTAGCCCTCTGGAGTGTTCTGCCATCCAGGACGTCGGATGTTCCTTGAGCTAACTCGGCGTGTTTCTTGAGAAGGCTGAGAAGGTTGAGTTGGCTGTGGAGCATCATCCATCTGCGAAGCCCCAAGCTCCACATAGTCCAGATCCGCATCGTAGTCTGTCTCCTCCTCTTCATCTTCATGTTCATCAATCCGTGCTCGGCTGGAAGAAGGACGTGCGGAAATAGCACGTGCTTGGCTCGAAGATGGACGAGCAGAAGAAAGGACATCCATTCTATACTGAGCACGTGCACGCACATCCGTTGATGAATCGCCATGGCAAGAGAGTAAAGCGGCTAGTGTTCGGCAACGATTCACAACCTTCTGCAGAGGCAAATGATTGGCATGTAAATATGCAAAAATAGTTGACATGATATACAATATATGTTCATATTAAAAAGGCCTCTAACCTGTAGAGTACTCCTAACGAGACCGTCCGTTTCTCTTCCAGGTGCGCGGCCAAGCACCACATTGCTGTCATTGATACATCTCCATAGCTCCGTGCCCTGAATAAAACTTAAGTGACACACCACTCATGAAGAAATGACACATGTTCAAAAAAGAGACAAAAAGGCATACCACTCGGTCATGCAGAGGGCCATAATCTAGGTGCGCTCCAATGGTCTCCCTAATAGAGTTGTTGAATGCACCATCAGCAGCCTCACTTGGCATTAGTTCCAAGCAATCGGCACGAGTCCAAGCACCCTTAAGGATAACTCTGTACTCTTTGCGAAGCCACTCCAAATGCCTTAAATATGCCCCCTCGTCGTTGTCAGGTGTGTGATCATCTTCAACTCGGGCATTCCTCTGAGCATTCCACATGTCCACCCACATAAGATGGTGATCCTCCCAATTAATGACATTCTTGTTGTGTTGCCGGCTCGTCCTACAAAGCATGAGAAGTATCGGTATCAATTTCATTTTTCAGTGGTTACACATTGATCAACATATGGTACAAAAACTCTCACCTAAGTAGCACCACACTTGTCTCAACATAATCCGGCGAGGTGGGTTGTTGTACTCCAAATTGCTTCGAAATACGATGTGGAAGATGCCACTCCACTGCAAAAAAGCATATCATGGGGCAACGCACACGCCAAAGATGTTGGTCACGAAAGCACATATTGCTCAAAGGGAACTGCTTAAGTACCATGTACGGCCTCCAATTAACCTACATCACAACATGTCACTAGCTCATGCACAACAACAAAAAATCTGAATAGATAGCAAGGCATTTGATAATTACCTGGTTGTAAGTAAGCATGTCAAGCTCTCTTATGTATGCCTTGTACCGCCCCATGGCTGCAATACTAGACACTTGGACATTAGCCCACGTGTATGCGATAGTGGGATACCGCTCCTCATCCCCGTCAAAAGGCCACTCCCAAGGTTCTTCCGGGGCAATGGTCAAGTTACGGCCCACAGGGATACGCTCCCACATCCAAATCTGTAGGGCCCAAACAAAACCACCAAGACAAGATTTCGGCTTACTCCTCATGCATGCTCCGTCCAACTGCACATTTTTATACACATTAAACAATGACATGCAAAAAACTCTTTCATATAATGAAAATTCATCAAATTAGCATTACCTGACGGTACAAGAAGGCTAGTGCCGCCGACCCCCAACTCCACTTAACATCCCAGTTACGAAGAGGGTCCAAGAACATCCACGAGGCTGTGTCTCCCGTGCCGTCAGGAAACACCACTTGGGTCAAAAGATTCCATAAGTAAGCCCTGGCGTACCTCTCCACAACAGCCGGACTGGCATTCTCTGGGCACTCGTAAAAATGTTCTTGTAGCCACAAGAACAAAACACCAGATGGCCTAGGATCCTTCTTTGTTTCATGAATCCACGGGGGAGGTTCAACACCAACCAAACCTGCAACCCTTTGTCGCCACCCCTCGGACTTCACCTTCCCGGTAAGAGCTCTGCCCTCGATCGGAAGACCGGAGATCATCGCAATATCCTCCAAAGTGACGGTCATCTCACCAAGAGCAAGGTGAAAAGAGTGCGTCTCCGGCCTCCAACGGTCCGTAAGGGCGGTAATGGCCGTCGAGTTCAGTCATGGTGGTGTGCCTTTAAAGTTGAGCACAAACTGGAGAAGATCCATTCTTCTAAAATAAGGCTCGTAGCGACGGTCATACACAAGTGACTCACGTGGGTTGTGGCCTCTCAACCTTAGTACTGGAGGAACCTACAAAAATCACACGCACAATTTATATACTTCTCTAAACTACTCACAATATACTCACAATATGAGAATCGACAATGTAGATACATAATTACCTCCCCTCTTTTCACAAGCACAGCACGATGCTTCTCCTCATAATAATCATCAAGGCCGGGATATTTATCCGGCTCAAACATCCTACAAAATAAGGTACATGGATTTGTTATGATATATGCTTAAAATTATGACCACATCATATACAAAATTGTGTGAGAACTACTACAAATTATCCCTAAGATATAAATCACGAACCCCATTACCAACACCAATTCTTTTCAACCTATTTTATCCTAAAGAATCTATCACAACTAATTATTAACAAATGATAGGTTCAACCTAATCCTAAAAAATGGGCTCTCTCTAAATCCAATACTATACAAGTTAACTAAGAATACTTCAACAGTATATCCCCAAAATATTCATCAAACAAATCACTAATAACTCATCTTATGGTTCCACCATGTTTGAAAAAATGCATCTACAATAGCCAATCTTGACTGAAAATAAATGGAGGATTGGGAAGAGAATACCTCAAGCAACTCGGGGGTGCTTCGATCTACTCGTTTTGATGGTCAATATAGCAGATCTGGGGAGGATTTGGTGAAGAAGAGGGAAGGGGCGGCCGCCAGTTCGTCCAGAGATGCCCGACCGGGGCGACTGCGAGTGGACTGGGGGTTAGGCCCCCACGGCCCGCCTCGCATAACTTAATCCAGTCCAGAAACGCCAGGATCATTGGCGTTTCACATGTGCCACGTCAGCGAAAACAGCGGGTTCGGACTGACTGTGGGCTAGGGAAGAAACGCTAGCTGCCACGGCGTTTCTGTGTTGGCCAGAAACGCTAGCTTGGTCGGCGTTTCTATGTTCACCCGAAACGCCGCGGCCTCTGGCGTTGCTAAAATGGGTCAAATCGTGAAATACTTTCACGTCGGGTTCAGTTTTCGACTAAAAACTGTGACAAGGTCAAAACAGTGATTTCGTCCGCAACGAGGGGGGTCCTAGTAGTGGGCAGAGAGGGTGCTGTGTGCAGTTTGACGGGACGTTCCAAGAGACGGGGTACTTCTTTTTGTTTTTGTTTTTGTTTTTGATTTTGATGATTTGAACCGACGAGACGGAGCACGCAGCGAGAGGGAGAGAGTGTACGACGCGGCGCGCACGACGCACAAATATCTCACGCGGCGGCGCTTAAGAGCATCTCCAGCCGCGCCACCACAACGGCCTCCCAGTCGCTTTTTCCGCGCCGGCGTCGAAAAAAGGCCCAGTCGCGTCCTCAGGAGCCCGATTTTCGCCGGCCTGGGCCGAAATCAGCGCCGGCGGACCCAGGCCGAACCGGCGCGCTGGGGGCGCCCGGGGGCGCCAGGGCGAGTGGTTTTGGCGCGAAACAACCGCGGGCCCGACTAGTCAGCGAGACAGGCGCTTCATCGCCCTCATCGCCTCGGTTCCCGCGGGAATCAATGCCAAGTCTGCCGCCGGCGGTTAGCCTTGCCATTGATTCCTCACGGTCGGCGCGTCACTGGGCGGCGCGGCGGCGCCTCCCCTCCCGCCACGCGTACATACGGGCGCGGCTATATAAGCCGGCGCCCTCCTAGCCTCAGCCCACACCAGCCCCTCACCGCCGAGCCCTCTCCCTCTGCCGTGCACCGCCGCCGTCGAGCCCTTCCTCTCCCTCTCCCATGCGCCTCCTCCGAGCTCTCCCTCCCCCAATGGCGGAACGCTTTCCCGGCGACGAGGCGGCGGCCAACGGCTTCGGCCGCCGCTAGCTCCACGAACAGGAGTCGTGGCTCCTGTTCGAGGCCAACATCCCGGCGCCGCCGGACATGCGCGCTGGGCCGTCGGGGTGGCGGCTCAGCAATGGGGGAGTGCCCGTTCCGCCGTTACCCGACCCCGCGACGAGGACCGCCTACTTCGCTGACGAGGTTGAGCTCGCGCGCGCCTCCCTCGTCGATGAGCAACGCACCCTCCCCCAGTACGCCGCCGACAACCACTCGGCATGGGCGGCGTACTTTGAGCGCCGTCAGGAGGAGAGGCTGGCGTCCACCAACGGGGCGCCGGTGGTGGGCGGCAGACAGAACAGCGAGGGCCGCCGCGTTCGGTGGGGCATCCCCGGCCGCACGCTCGGCGGCGTGTTGGCACACCTTGAGGGCGGCAACGAGCCGCCACTAACATACCCTCTCCCGGCGGCCCCGTGGCCTCGGCGCGCCACCGACGCGCCAGGAAATGGCTGCCCAGGAGGGTCGTCTCTTCGTCATCTTCCTCCTCCTCGTCGCGGCCTTCTTCCCACTCCTCCGGCACTCCGGCGCTGCTCGGCGTCAAGACCGAGCCCGCGGCGGAGACGCCGCTCGGCCAGCGCACTCACACCGCCGGCATCGTCATCAACGAAGGCGGCCGGCAAGCCCCCTCATCGGCTCCTCCGCAGTTCGTCAAGCCGAAGACGGAGCCTGTGCTCGCGACGGTGAAAACGGAGCCGGGTCTCCCCACCGTGAAGATGGAGCCCGGCGAGGTGACGCTCGATGATGATGCGGCCCTGAAATGGGCGCCCAAGGACTTCCTCGGGATGGAGAGGGAGCGCCAGGTTGCCGCACAGCGGCGCTTCGAGCAGCGCCGCCGGGGCCGCGAAGAAGGAGGAGTTGTCTACCTCGACGACAGTGACGATGACGCGCCACCGGCACCTGTCCGCCATGGCGACGCCGGGCAGGGGTGCAGCCGGGATGGCCGCGTCAAGGAGGATAAGGCCGACGATAACGACAACGGCGAGGACGGCGACTACTCCGCGTTTAGCGATTTCTTTTTTAGTTATATTTGTTATGTAAACGCGTCGAACATGTAATATATGCCAAAGTTTGCCGAAATTTAGCCATGTTTAACCGAACTTCGCCGAACGGTTTTTTTTTTTTAAAATTAGACGCGCCTGGGGGCGGCCCTGGGGACGGCGACTGGGGGCAACTCACCCCCAGGCCGTTTTTTTGCGCCGGCTCGCCCCCAGGCGATGATTTTAGGCGCCCCCTGGGTGGCCAACAGTTGGAGATGCTCTAAGGGCATCTTCAATGCATGGGCGCTTATTTGGGCGCTTGCGTTAAAAAGAAAATTAATTTAGGGGGAAGCACCGGTGTAAGCGACTGGGATTGCAACGCACGAGCGCTAGTTCGAGCGCTTATCAATTTTTTTTTCTTCCGGATGAACGTGTGAAGCGCCCGTCCCTCCAACGCACAAACCGAAGCATCGATGCCACCACCGACCGAACAACGAACCAGCTCTGCCAGCCTGCTACCCACTAAGCTCAGTCCTCATTCAGCTAGCTCTCTCCTCTCGAACTCTCCACACCCTTCTACACAAGACCATCTCTCGTCAGATCCAGCGAGTGGGACAAGACCTGCAGGCCGACCTCCCCCACCCTAAGATGGCAGCCACGGCGAACGGCGGCGTGCGGGCGGAGGAGGCATCAGCCCGCCTCTTCCTCCATGGAGGCGAGGCCGGATGGGATGGCGGCGAGGCTGACGGATAGGAAGAGGGCGTCGTGTGCACGGAGGAGGAAGTAGCTACGCCGCATGGGGACGAGGTCGGACGAGCTCGCGTCGAGGCTGACAGACAGGAGGGGCAGGAAGCAGTAGAGGAGCGCAGGAAGCAGCCGCGCCTTTCGGCATGGGGACTAGGCCGGGGGAGCTCGCGGTGAGGCTGGCGGACTGTAAGGTGGGAGGAGCCAGCGGCACGCGAGCACGAGGCGTACAGGACGTCCAAGCTCACCCGGCATCGCTAGCAGAATTTCCGAGCTCATCTTACCCCAACGACGTTTGATTTGGATAGGTTGTCTTCTTCGATTATCAGTGGTATTTGCCTTATATTATTGGGACAATTCCATTTCTCCCCCTAACTTGAACCCACACCTGGCATTTGCCCCTAAATTTCGAGTATGCTCAAAAATACCCCTCTTCCGTCAAAGGTCCTTATAGAAATACCCTTCCGTACCATTTCTGTGTGGTCAAAAGTGTTTGACCGTCCACACGAAATTTTCTAGCCAATTTTGCCCCTCTGCATTTGTGACACTTACAGGTGGGACCTACCTTAGGGATAAGAAAAAACACTCTCTCTCTCTCATCCCCTCTCTCACTTACAAGTGGACCCACCAAAAAGGGAAAAATAAAACTCTATTCTCTCTTATCTCTCTGTCTCTGTCTCTCGCGCTCACCTCTGGCGGCAGCCAACAACAGGCGGCGGTGTGGGGGCTCGCCGGCGTGGTCCCGTTGCGCTTAGCACCGCGTAATCAGCCGTCGATTGGCCACAATTTGGCGTGAGGGCGACCACCAGAACCAACACCCCGACGGAACAGGCGCACGGTTCATGTCGTCGCCGGCATCTTCTCACGCACGTGTGACCAACAGCAGCCTCAAGCATCTATAGCATGCCCATTAGATCGAGCACTTTTCCGATTCATTTTCTAGAGGGGTGAATCAGACTCGGGCACCCGGAATCGACGGCTTACTTCTTGTCTTCCCCAACTCCGGTGGAGCACCTCTGCTGCCGATCTCCTCTACCGATGAATCTAGTTGGATTCCCTCAAGTTGCTTAGCTCCAAGACAACCTCCCGAATGTCCCAGCGCGCCCTCGAGCTTCCCCGCATCCCCGAGAACATCCCCCCATGAGTGCCGCCCGTCTCCTCCGCTCGAGGTCACTGTTGCCTATCATACCGGCCATCCCACTGTCCCAATCCACCTTAGTCAAGTTCGTATTCATGCCCGCAGGCTTGCAGGAGCCCTTCGAAGCCCATACTCTCTGGCATCCTCATGAGCGCCGCCCGTCACCGCCGTTGTGGCTTCACGCACGCGCCAGCGTTTAGCCGCTATTATTTTCGCAAACCCTCCTGTTAATTGTCCCACTGACACGTGGGCCCTTTACTTAGCTATAAGATAGTTATTATAATAAAAGGCTTAAAGAGACAATGACATGTGGGCCTCCGAAATCTAATTTGACCAGTCCCTGGTCTAACTTGACTTATTTTTTTTATTTACCCAAACTTGGACCAGTACCATCTAGGGGCATTTTGGACAAAGTGCACGGTCAAACCCCTTTGACCTAACAGAAACGGCGCTCAAGGGTATTTTTATAACACCACCTAATGGCACAGGGGTATTTTTGAGCATACTCGAAATTTAGGGGCAAATGCCAGGTGTGGGTTCAAGTTAGGGGGAGAAATGGAATTGTCCCTATATTATTCAGCGACTTGATTCCAGTAATCTCGTGCAGCGTTTTCATTGCCAATAACAAAATCAGTGGGAACATTTAACCAAGCATTTACCTACTCAATTCAGAAAATGTTGTTAGGCCAAGCTTTTCACACTACTAGGAAAAGGCCTACTAGTGGCGCACCAGTTTTGCCTACTAATGGCGCACTACTGGTGCGCCACTAGTATTATATACTAATGGCGCACCACTGGTGCACCACGCCGGACCAACATGTGCCATTAGTATGCCTCCCAGGGGGCCATATTTACCCATGTGCTTTGGCATACTATTGGCGCATTATGGGGTGATGCGCCATTAGTATCCTTTGGCATACTAATGGCACATTGTGGGGTGATGCACCATTAGTATCCTTTGGCATACTAATGGCGCACTTTGGGGGATGCGCCATTAGTATGAATATTAGTTTTTTTTTATTTTTCTGATTTTTGCATAGGTTACAAAATATATTATTGGACAGAATATAGACAGCACCACACAGCAACAGCAGATTCATCGAATACAATAGAAGATTAGTCTCCGAATACAATTCATCATATTAGTCTCCGAATTCAAAAGACTGAACAAAGATAGAACATTACAAGTCTCGAGACCGCGAGTAGCGAGTTTGTCTTCACATTACAAGTCGATATCGATCATCTAAACTACCATCACATAGAAGAGAGTTGTGGTCATCACGATGAGCATCATCCCGATGAAACCTGGTCTTCATCCGGTTCCTCCAACGCTCCCTCCTCTCTCCCGCTAGATAGCAGGCGTATATAGATTCCGCCTCCGCCCTAGTGGTGTACCCTTTGTAACTGTTACCGCTGAAACGGTGAACCTGTCTCCGACACTCCTCCCAGTCGTCTTAGACTCCGGGGACCTTACCCTTGTACACGACAGACGATGGCATCTTTATGCACAAGCCAAACAACAGACAACACATAAGCAATATATAAGTATGCAACAAAAGGATCGGAAGAGAATAGCAAGACATTAATAGCACGATTCATGGTCCTACTAATAAATAGCATCGATTACATCTAAGTTGAGCGACTGTCCAAACCAAAGAGACATACAAGTTCATTGAAGTTTAATTACAACATGAGATAATCGATGTTTCAGAACTACACATAGCATCACTACTTTCGACTCGACTCATGGGACTGGAGCGTGGATGAAGTCACCATCTTTCGTGATGGTCATGAAGTCGCGGGCGTTGTCAGCCTGCATTTGTAGCGTTGTATCTATCTCACTGTTGGACGGTTGATATCTGAGGTAGAACTGCCCCGAGGTACAAAGGACATCTTGATGGATGATTTCTGCAAACTTCGACTGGATGCGGAAGAATTCTTGTCGGAGGTCCGCATCCTGGATTGCCGCCAAGTTTGCGGCCCAATCTTTGACATTATTTGGTAGCAGAAGGTGATTATGGTCCCGTAGGATCGCCCGCATGTGATGGAGGGCGTAGTAGGCATCCTTCTAACCGCCAGGCGGCTGCTTGACGCAGGGGAACATCGTATCATGGGTGAACACATGCCTGCCGTACCTACGAACTGGCCTCTTAAAGGTGCCTCCAGATGTGGCGTAGCCGGGGAGAGCATCATCAAGAACTTTCTTGATATTTGGGTAGTCTATCTTGGAGTCACGGTCCGGGTCGAAATACGTGGCCATGGAATATTTCGGGCTTAAGAGGATGAGTGTGCAATGTGTGTCACTGCACAGAACACGGACTGTTAGAAAAAAAAAGAACGATCGAAATCTAAGAAATCATATGTTACGGGGCGGTGAGGGGATGACTTACTCGGGAAAGTAAGGCACAAGGAAGTTATCCTTATCTGTGTTTGCCAGAATGACGCCTTCGAGGTGTGAACTCGCGACTTGCTGGTCCCCAGCGCTGCCCAAGATCTTGGCACGCATGTAGAAGGGGTCGACTATCATGATGTCTGGGGCCTTGTCTCGAATGATCCGCATCTCCATACTCAGTGAAAACAACCGAACGAAGGTGTAGTGCAGCGGATGAAGGTTAAACATAGCAAAGATGTCATCAAACCGCAGGACGATCGTACCCCCGATGGCACCATCCACGAAGCCCTTGCCCTCTGGCACCTTGGCCACGAAAACCGGGTATGCCACATCATTCTAGGAGAGACGCCGCTTCTCCAAAGAAAGAACACTGTCATGCAGACTCCGCATAGCACCGGTTGCAGCATTGAGCATATTTGTCGGTAGCATCGCCCTACCCGCCACATGCACCCTCCTCGAGATATCCTTAGGTGAAGGTGGCCCGTCCTGAGCACGGATCATACTCAGTGCCGGCTGGCTCGCACCGTCGCCCTTGTTAGTCTTTCGTTTCCATCCCTTCTTCTTGATCTGTTGTAATGGGACTGAGTTCTGCTCATAGACCGCCTTCTTGAGCGTGTTGGGGCTGATAATATTTCGCACCTCAGCTATCTGAGGCTCGGTGAAGGCGGTAGCTGGAGGCGTCTCCTGAGAACTGAACGCCAGACGACGCCTGTTGCAATTGGGTTTCTCCGCCGTACCAGCTAGATCGCGTCGTCTTGGTTGGGTTCTTGAGAAGGAGGCCCGCATAACTCATCACCGTACCCATGTTCGGCAAAGTACTTATCGACGTTAGTAAATGTACCATCATTGTTGTCGTCGTCATCTGGATCCTGTGCCATATGCATGTCCGGATCCTGTGCCATAGGGATGTCCGGCATGTCCGGTAGCGTTGCGGCGTTCTTGCCATGGCTTGGTGCCGGCACGACTAGCGGTCTTGTCTGTGGGGTGGTGTCCCCCGCCCCCAAACGAATCTGGATCTTCGGCCAAAGCAGGGGCCAGCTTACGCACGCGCCGAGGGTCATCACATCGTCTTCGTTGGCCCCAGCGGGTCGAATCGGAGGTAACAGCTTGTCGCAGCCTGGTAGCACTCGAACCAGTTGAACCCTATACAAGGTGGGTGGCATTGTATTACCGTGGAACACGCGGTTGCCCAGTTGAACGATTCTGCCCTTGGCGACATCGACCAACTCGCCGCCCACGAAGTGCAGGAGAGTGCAAGGAACGTTGGCGGCGCCCTGCAAAAACATGTAGGGAGTCAGGTATGCCCAGTAAAAGGCAAGGAGATGAAGTCATCAGCCGAGAGGCTTAGTTACCGTGATGCCGTCGAGCTCGGCTAATGTCGAGGCACCGCCAACGGCGGGCGTGCAACTGACGGAGGGGCCGCTTGCTGGCGAGGTGCCGGCCAGCATACACCTGGGTGCATTAAGCTCCAATGCCCGTGCCGGCGCCGGAGACACGAATACTGCCTCCGCCGGAGACACCAATGGTGCCGCTTGCGCGTTGTGCGAGTTGCTGGCCATGAAGCTGGGAACCGGGGGAGGCCCCTGTTGGCCGCCCGCAATCACTACAAAAAAATACACTTCTGTGATGATACGTGTTTGTCACAGTAGGTCGCGTTTTTTGTCATGCATGTACATCCATGACAAATTTATGACAGAATCAAGATAGTCATACCTGTGCTGTCGTAGAAGTGTTCCATGACATTATCAAAATTATCATCACGGAAGTGTCCACTTCCATGATGATAAATCGCACGTCACAGAAGTGCTTTCGTCAAGGGTGACCGACACGTGGCATCCACCATAACGGAACGCCGTTAAGCTATCGGGTCGGGTTTTGGATCCGATAACCCGTTAACAGCCCCGACCAATGGGGATTTTCCACATGTAAAATCATCATTGGCTGGAGTAAACACGTGTCGGCTCACCGTTGGGACAGATGTCATCCACTCATTGGACAGAAGGCGCCTATGATACATCGACACGTGGCACGGCCCAACAGAGGCTCATTCCTGTGAAAAGGTTGGCCTGTTTGACTTGGTCAAAAGGTGGCGGGTCGGCCCATGTAAAGCCTGTTAACGACATGTTCGCATATAGCCCATTTACAGCCCGCTAACACAAGGCCCGTTACGCCCTATCTGAATTAGGCCCAGTAGCGTCATCTGGGCCACCCAATATGATTCCAGCCTGTTTTCACTTCTGCCCATGTATGGCCCATGACGTCTTTCGGCCCATATGAGGCCCTATGTAACTCTTGGCCTATTAACGGCCCGTGGTGAAACTGACCCGTAATGAACGGTGTATTACTTTACATCCATTAAAGGCCCGTGGTGAAACTGACCCGTAATGAATAGTGTATCACTTTATACCCATTAAGGGCCCGTTATTCCGTTGGGCCGTTTCCAGCCCATGTTATCTTTCGGCCTTCTCAGAGCCCATTTATTCTTGGGCTCATTTCCAGCATTCGTTTACTTATGGCCCGTTACTGTCATTTTCTGCTTATGGGCCAAATTCAGCCCGTGGTTACAGTCGGCCCGTTTGTGGTCCCTTAACATGTTGGGCCGTTTTCATAGCGTCATGAAATACGGCCTATTAACGATGGCTCATTATGGTCGGCCCATGAATGGACGATTCCAACTCTAGCCCGTTTACGGCCATAATGCAGCCTGTTATTGGCCCATGTTTGGCCAATCAATCATACTGCCCGTATAAGGCCCATTGATGATACGACCCGTAGAAGGCCCATTGTTTCTGCGGCCTGTAGAAGGCCCATTGTTTCTATGGCCCATAGAAGGCCCACTGTTTATACGGCCCGTAGAAGGCCCACTGTTTCTACGGCCCGTAGGCCCAGTGTCACTACAGTAAATATTAGCCCATGGTTATTGTGGCCTAGTTTTAAAAAATAGGTTATTGCAGCCACTAGCAAACCGCAGAAAAAGAACTGCACTGACTACAAGCAAACAAATAAACAAGACAACAAGGAAATAAATAAGCAAGCAACTTACACTAGGCTAGCACGGCTATTACACATATTACATCCACTGGGCATCAAAGTTCGCCACCAGTGCAAATATAGGGAACACAGCAGCATATAAACCCCGCATCAAAACAAGTCCAGAACTGAAACCACTTCAGAAGAGCTCAAGAAACAATATCCTGGGTACCCATAATGCTGGCAAGATGCTTAGAAAGCTTATTATCTTTCTCTTGTTTGGCGCTTAAGTCCTCCAACGCTTACTGTTGCACCAGAAAGTATGCATCTAAATTCTGCAGGGACTTCCTTAGTCCTTCGACTTCCTGTCGCATAACATCTGATCGATGTCTTTCAACTTGAAGTTGAGACTCAAGAAGCCGAACTGATTCAGGCAACGAGTTCGAAGAGCTGGTGCCAGCAGTGGTAGCCAGTAACTCGAACACTACATCAAGACAGGACTTTGGGGTTGTCTCAGTGTCCTCAATATAGTTTTATCGGCTTTCTTGGAGACCAACAGGGATGTCTCACTATCTTGAACCTTATCTGCATTACTTCCTTTACCATTGCATAACAGGGTACTCTTCTTCAATATTTTATCCGCGTTCTAAAAGAGAAACAAACAAACACATCTCAGGTTTACAATGTAGTATATGAAACTCATTTTGGTAAACCAGTTCAGTAGTAAGGTGGACAAGATAAAAACATGAAACAAACATATATCTATGTAGTATGGTCACTGTATGGTCTATATCATTCTAGTTTATGTTGCCAAATCAAGATAGATACAGTTCGAATCATATCTATTTAAGACAAAGCAGCATAGATAGAATATAAGTGTGGGAAACTACACAACAATAACAACACTTGTAATGTGCATGGCATGAGAACATAACTGTTTATTCAATTGAAACTGAAATCAACATAGAGCAAGTTACAACAGCAAACATCCAAACACGTTGAAGAAACAGGTTTAAAACATACCTGTTGCACCATTGGAGTTTCAATTGCATCCTTCAAATTTGAAATTGGTTGGTATCAGTAAATACAGTGATGCAAGAGCAAAGTAGTATGAACCATAGCTACAGAACCTGACCTGGGAACAATTCTTATTCTGCTTTAAGCATTGACTTCGGGTTCGGAGTGGTGGTCCTCGTGATTTGGGCACTGCAGTTGCCTTACTAACTGCTTGTGTTTGGGTGCTCTATGGTGGAGACGGTGCTGTGTCAACGGGAACTGGGTGTCTATCTGCTGGGGTTGGGGTTAGAAGGGGTGTAGCTGGTTCTCTGTCCAACTGGGTAGGGGTACAATCTGCATGAGTGTGGGTTATGTGTGGTAGGGCTGATTCTTGGGCAAGTACAACCATGGTTCTATCTGCATCGACAGGTAGCACGATCTTTTCTGAAGACCGTGTTTTTACTCCCACAGATACTGCCATCACTCCCTCAAATTGAAATGGCTGATAAACAAGAAAAGTAATTGAATGTACAGACATTGTAAGATAGACAGGTGCAATGGATAGTAGGGAAGAAAACAGGGCATGAAATAATTCACATTTATGTTGTCTAAGCAAACAGAATAGCAAGACATAATTTCACATATATGATGGCTAATTAAACAGGATAGCATGACACAATTTCACATGTATGATGGCTAACTAAACATGATAGAATGACATACTTCAAAATATGATGACTATGTAAACACGATGACATGATATAACTATACGATGTGTCTATTAAAGTGGTTGGCATGCCATAAATCACAAACATGTCGTCGATGGAAACATGATGGCATGATATAATTCACAGATAGATTGACATAATTTAAAATATGATGACTATGTAAACAGGATGAGATGATATAACTATATTATGTCCTTAGAAAATGGGTTGGCATGCCATAATTCAGATACATGCTGTCTATGTAAACATCATGGCATGACATAATTCAAATATATGATTTATATACTAAGGAAGTGAGCAGAGGGCAATTGCATATATGATGTGTCAACTAAGGAGATGACATTCAATATTGTGTATATGATGTAAAAACTAAGCATTTCAATACAACATATGCATTATATGAGTAATATAACCCTACCAAGTTTGAGCATACACCTCAGGGGGATAATAGGGCTGGTCATCTGCCTCTGAATCCTCCTCTGAAGAGCTATCTGTAACCAGCAAGATATCTGCTTCAGCAGGTAGCATTGTCTGCTTTGAAGACCTTGTTTTCACTCCAGATTTCTCCATCACCAATTCAAATGGCTGATGCACAGGAAGAGCAGTTGAATATACAAACATTGTCGACAAAAGCAATGAGAAATACAAAAAAGGGCGGCATGATATAATTCACATATATGACGCTTGCCTAAACAACATGGCATTGCATAATTCACATACATAATGCCTTGCAACAAGATAACATTGCATAATTCACATATATAATGTCTTGCAACAAGATGGCATTGCATAATTCGCATATATGGTAATTAGACACTAAACAGGTGGCATTCACATAAAGCATGTCTAAACTAAGCAAATGACATAGCAATGCAAGATACCATACACACGATATGAGTAACATAACCCTGCCAAGTTAGGGCATGCACCTCAGGAGGGAAATATGACTGGTCATCTGTCTCTGAATCCTCCTCTAAGGAGCTATCGGTAACCAGCAAGACATGCGCTTCGTTAGATAGCATTGTCTGCTCTGAAGACCTTGTTTCCACTCCAGATTTTTCCATGACCGTGCCGAATGGCTGATGCACAGGGAGAGTAATTGAATGTACTAAAATTGTTGACAAATTTAACACATAATAAAAAAATGATGGCATGATATAATTCACATATAAGATGACTGGCTAACCAGGGTGGCATTGCAAAATTCACATATATGATGCCCAGCTAGACAAGATGGCATTGCATGATTCACATATACGATAAAGAAACTAAACAGATAGCATTGACATAAAGCATGTCTAAACTAAGCAGATGACATTTGTAATGTATATAGTAAGCAATGCAAGGCACCATATGCATGATATTACCAACAGCAGCATGCCAAGTTAGAGCGAAGACCTCATGGGGTAAATAGGAGTGGTCTTCTCCTTCTGAATCCCCCTCAGAACAGTTATCTTCCTCTTGATTACGATCCAAAATGGGTGGAGGGGGGCTGCCTTTGCGCCCACCATGGAACGACGTCTGCATGAAATTTTATTACCATGCAAGGCTCGTCTCTTTTGCTCTACATGATCAGTTCCATTGTGTACAATAACTGGCATGCATAGGAATAAAACATAGTGAGATTATGTAAGGAGTGCATGCACAAATCTAGAGTGATGGTAGCAAACTGTGGATAGACCCAAAACCAATGATAGCAGGCAGATAATAGCTTTAGTTAAAAAATACAGATAATGGCTCCTTTAATGTTTGTATGCACCCAACATGAAACTCATAGTAGACACCGGTGATTAACCAGATAGTAGATAGATAGTACTGATTGCTGCCCCAATATGTACCCCACAACCATTTAAAAACTCAAGTTTCAGCATTAGTTTGGACCTGACTCAGAGTCTAATAGGCGAACACGACGATAATGTAGCATGTCATCATATTAAGCAACTCATAACGTAAGCAGATACGGAAGAGTGCGACCTCTCTTGCGGACCTGTGTAGTCCTCAAGGTCCTCTGCTCAGTTGATGATGGTAATGCAGTTGTCGTGGCTGTCGGCGGCGGGGAAGAAGATCTGAGGCAGCGAAAGATAGTCTGGAGAGCGAATCCCTGCTGTGGTGGACCCTTCCGTCGTTGGAGCAGCTGAGCTGGGGTGGAACACAGCGCCGCAGAGCAGGACAAACCACACAAGGTTTTCTTTGACACATATCTGTAACAAAAGTAATTAAGTAAGGGCTTGTTTGAATTTGAGGATTCTAACAATGCAGGGATAGGAAATAGACAGGAATAGGATAGGAATGCACGTGCAAAACAGAGAATTTAAAAACACAGGATTTCTGCCAATCTGGGTGTTTGATTCACAACAATTGGAAGATCACAGGATGCAAAAAAGCATGGTGAAATTAAGTCAAACCACAAGAAAATGTACGGTTATAATGCTATTATGCTACTATCTCTTAGTCTTGTGCTTGATGAATAGGAATATGAAAAGGAGGAGAAGTGGAAATTAGAATTCCTACGGTTTTTCTTTCAAGGAGACACTAAAGGAACAAATCCTACAGTTTTCCTTTGCTCCATTCCTTTGCACCAAATTCATGAAAAGTAGTACCATAGGAAACTTTCCAATTCCTATATTTTTCATTCACTTTTCCTTTCAAGCACTGGCGATTCTAGTAGGCAGGCTTGAGCAAGGAAAATCCTACACTAAAAAAATGTTTTTGTGCTACTTCTATTACTTTGGACCCAGGCCACTGCCATACTAGTTCAACTCCCAGGCCCATCGACAAGTGCACAACTCAAATGCGCAGAGATAAATAATGATGGCATTCAAGAGAGTCCATCACGGATAGCTAAGTTGCCTGGTACCTCACTGCTTGTCATATAGTAGGATAAAATAATCGTATTTCCCGTTACTACGAGTGCTCAGTGGACAATATATATAACATGTAGAGTAAAAAAGAGATGCAACAAGTGTACAACCTCTTTGGCAAAGCCATGTCGATCTCAGCATGATTGGGTTGGTCGGTGAGGATGTTCCGGCTGACTTTGCTGTCGGAGGAGGGGAAGAAGATCTTAGGCGTCTGGAGATGGAGCCGAAGGTACTGCTCCGCTGTGATGGAGGGTTTCATCGTTGGAGCAGCTCCGGTGAGTTGTACGACGTCGAGGCTGAAGCAGGACAAGAGAGACAACGAACAACGTTAACCTGAGTGGAATTCTGATAGCATCTCCAATACATGACGTAAAATACATAACCACAAAGTGCTAGATGTAAAATACATCAACCGCTCATCTCTAAACTTAACTGTCGAAACCGAACTTAACTGTCAAAACTAAACTTAACTGTCGAAACCGAACCTAACTATCGAAACTGAATTTTGCTGTCGAAACTGAATTTTGCTATCGAAAGTGAACGCACTAGCAAGGTGAGGCTACACGTCGATCGACTGACTTTTTCATCTCTAATCAGTCGATTTTGCAGCCGTTGGATACGAAATCAAGGGCCTGCGGTTCATCTTCAACCTCCACCCCCCTGAGCCGCCAGCCACCACCGGCCAAACATCAGCCCCCCGCCGCCCGCCCGCCCCGAAA
>NC_057807.1:111318895-111350921 GCF_018294505.1 Triticum aestivum
CCGCCCCGAAAACACTCCCCACGCCGGTCCGCTGCCGCCCCGGCCATCCCTCTTGGCCCCCCCGTGCCGAGCTTTTTCTCCGGAGATCCCTACGCCACCGCCCCGCCAATGCCCCGCCACCGCCGGCAACCACCGCCCCCATCCTGAACCCTAAGATAGATAGTGGGGTACCTCTCTGGGGAGCCCCCCTCCCCGATGCGGCTGGTTCTTCCTTCACCCCGGCGAGCCCACCCCTTGAAAATTGACTGACCCAAAAGTCGATTCAGTTGACTAAAGTGTAGCCAAATCGGAGCAGCATCGCAATCAAGAGCAAGAGCGAGAGCAGCAGCGCGAGTAAGAGCAATAGAAAGAGCAGACCAGGCAGGGGACCGAGAGCAAGAGCAGAGCAGCAGCGCGAGCGAGAGCTAAAGCAGCAGCAGCTCCTACTGATGTGGACGTCGCCGTCGAGGGAGCGACGCCGTGGAGGAAGTGGCCAGCGACGCCGCCGTGGATGGAGCCGCGCCGTGTCGGCTCGGGACCGAGCGCCGGCAGCACCGTGAGATCGAATTAAGAAGAAAATGCGGCGATTAGTGTACAACCTCTTTGGTGGCCCCGATTAGGCCGCAGCTTCATCCGAGGAAACGGTGATGATGATGCTCTTCCGGTGGTGCAGGTGAAGACGACAGTGTGGGAATGGAGGTGGCACGAAAGATGAGGGGACTGATGAGGACATGACTACCTGGGATAAGACCAAAAATATTGCATACATGCATATTTGTCAGGTGATTTCTAGTGCAAACTATTCAATAATATATTTATGTTATCCAGAACAAAAATACTTCACATACTTTTGTGTTTTGTCTAATTGCAGGGGTATGGGACATTTGTACAATCCACATATGAAGATAAGGGAAAACGAGAAGTTTAGGTGCTGTTCAAAAAGTCTTCTCACGTCACTTTTGGGCCAAAAGAAGATAGAGTCCAAGTCTCTCACGTTCTGGATTCAGATTCGGACTGCAGAGACATACCTGACTCAAAACGCCAACAACTTTTTCATACGGACTCCGAATTGGGTGATTCTTTTCTTATTGGAAAGTAGATTTCATGCTCTTTCCAGCACAATTGAAATCAACTTAAAATCCGTCCGGAGCGTTGAGTTATGGACGAAACAATCTGACGCTGCACCAGAATCTGAGTCAAACTACAAGTCCAAAGGTGTTACGTCACCTCCACTTGGGCCCATTGGTCTTGTACGACCTAGGGTTAGTTTTAGGCTGCCTTGGGACGTCCTCCCACCTCCTTGGCCGCCACCCCTTGCTCCTATATAAGTAGATCCATCTAGTAGCTTTTCCCTTGGGATTTGTTTAGTTAAAAGTTAGCCATTGCAACTTCGTGTACTTCGTTTGTGTCCAACGACCAGACCAAGACCGCTTATGGATCCTCACCTTTATCAATACTTCATAAATACTCGCAATATTCAGATTGCTTTTATCATATTCTTGCTTGTTCTTCGATTGCTTGCAGGAATAGACCTTCGTGGTCAGGTTGATTGTGCTCCGGCGTGGTCAATAACCTCTCGGAGTTGGTTTAGCGATTGCTAAGGCGCAACGTCGTGCACGTTTGTAGTCGGATCGTCAAAGTCGTCTCCAACAAATCGATAGCTATCATCTCATCGAAAGATCAGGACACCCCGCCTCTATCAAGTGGTATCAGTTTTCAGGTTGCTCGGTGAGATTTTACAGTTTTTCATAGTTTAGATCGCATCTGTCATTCAGACCTACAGTCCATGAAAAAGCCATAAAAAAGTTAGATCTGTTCATCCTTTATCCAAGCCAGTCTGAGCCTTTGCAATTTTCTATTCATTGCTTGCATAGTTGAATTATCGGTTGCATCGTCGTGTCAGTTGCTGGTCTTAGTGTCTAGTTCCTTTAGAGTTTCGAGTTCTGTTCACATTAGTCACGCCGCCGCTGCATCATTATCCCTTCCGCTGTCCACCATCCAATCCATTAATTTCCACCATGTGCTACGCACTGTTCATTGTCATAATCATAGTTGAGGTCACTCACATCTTCGCCTGATCCAGTCTGCATCTTATCTAGTTTGTCTTGGAAAGAGGGAGAAAAAGAAGATAGAGAAAAGAGAGAGAGAGAGAGAGAAAAAGAAAAAAAGAAAAAGAGAGAGAAGAAAAAGAAAAAAAAGCGTGTGAAAAAAAAGATAAGAAAAAAAATCGGATCTATCTAGAATCAATCTCGTACCTGAATTCGGATTAGAATCTGTTTTGCGCATTGTTCAGTAAAAACAGGTGTATCTTCCTCATACGAAGTCCATTTTGGCTCCGTGAGTACTCAAATTGAAGCTAGCGACGAGCCGCATGTAAATAGTTGCAGAAACTTGTTCAATATGTGACACCTCAAAATCGGCTTCTAAATAGGTCTTTTTGCCCTCCGAAGTTCGTGAACATAGCTTGTTCCAATCTTTCAGGCCAGTTTTAGAATTCTTTGACTCCTCATATCAACTCGGAATTGAGTGATTGTTTTTGCATTGGAAAGCTTGAGTTAGTAGCATTCTTTTCAAGAATTTATCAGAAAATTGGCTCAAACTTTTCAAGAGGAAAGTTGGAGAGAGAGTTGTTGTATATCCTGCTTGGCAGTTGTTTTTTTCATCATTATCTTCACTTATATATTGCTGTCAAGAGCTACTTAGTATCCTTCATTGATGCTAGTTGTGCTACGCCGTGACCTCATTAGTGTTCTAGGCTCGCGTCTCTAGTCCGGTCTAGCCTAGGACCAGCATAGTACCGTCGTTGAGCGTTTATTCAACATTGCATCTTTGAATTGATTATTGCTAATCTTTTGCTACCATATATAGCCAACCCAGCTCCACATATTTCTACATCGTGTATACATACGCTCCCCTGGCAATAGCTTTACTCAATATTCGGAGTTACTTGACACCGCTGGTTGCCGATCACCGCCTGCTGCATGGTAAGAACTTGTAAGACATTGATATTTGCTTTACTGTGAGCGTTTTACCACCACATCCTAGTAGTTATAGGAACATTATTTTTGGATTTTGTTTCTTGTTCTACTAATCATGATAGGATCCAGAGTCAATTCATGGGCTTTGTCGATTGCGGGAGACATGCGACCACCTATGCAAATACCACAACCGTCACGAGAGGTGCACAAACATCCAAATGCACATGATCAGGTTCATGTTTCTATACCACCATTTAATGGCCGTTTTAGACCTGCTTTATATATTGAATGGGAGTTAGACATAAATAATATATTTGCTTCCCATAATTTTGATGAACGTAAAAAAGTTACGGTTGCGGTTGGTTCTTTCACTGGCTATGCTCTAGTTTGGTGGAGTGAATATTGTCGGTTACACCCTGATTATGTACCTAATACTTGGGATGATTTAAAACATGTCATGAGAGATAGATTCATCGATGTTTATTATACTCGTGGCATGATTAAAAAACTGGAACATTTAAAACAAGGTAGTGACACCGTAACAAAATATTATGATGATTTACAAACTACCTTGTTGCACTCATTTCTAGAAGAAAGTGAAGAAGATTTTATGGATAGATTTTGGGGAGGATTAAACCATAATATTCAGGAAATACTAATTCATGAAGAGTGTTATCCTATGGACCATTTGTTTCGTCTTGCTTGCAAAGATGAATGGGAAATAAAACGACGTGTTGCCCACAAGGAGAACAAGCGCACGGTGCACATTCCAACTGTTGATACAGATGTTTATTCAACTACTAGGCGTACTATGACAACCACATCCGTTGTTGCGAGGACTACATCATCTCCACCATGTGACACATCACCATCGAGAGTGCCTGCATCATCTGAGTTGACTATAAGAGGTAATGACAAAGGTACAGATTTTCCACTTTTACATGAGAATGATGCATGCCTAGTTAACTTGAATACATCATGTGTTGAGCTACCCACTACTTTGATCACATCACCTATTTTACAGGATTATGTTGATAATTTGACTTTGCCATGTGATCAAACAACTGAAATACCAACAATTTTGAGAGCACCCATTGAATTAATTTTTGATGCAAAAGAATCAATGTTTAATCATTTTGATATGACCTCTAATCTTGGTGATGATTCTGTGTCGAATGACTCATTGCATGTTTGCTTATCTAAGCATGTTGTAGCATGTAAATTTGATTCAAATATGGTTTATTCACCAATGTTGGGATGGTTTAATGATGAACATTGTCAATCTTTTGAAATAATAAGAGCTTCACTTATATGTGCAAACTGAGTTGCAATATTTTCATGCCTTCTAGTTCTTGTGCTAATTTGTTGGCTTTAGATTTTATGAACTATGCAAGTTACTCATCTATTCATGTGTCATATATGCAAAAATCAAGGGAAGTAAAAATGGATGACGTATACATATACAACATGTACACCTTGTCTCTTTCGTTAGCCACATTTCAGATTAAGCAACGCCGAGGACGGCTTTGTTTTCAAGAAGGGGAGGATGATGAGGACATGACTACCTTGGATAAGACCAAAAATATTGCATACATGCATATTTGTCAGGTGATTTCTAGTGCAAACTATTCAATAATATATTTATGTTATCCAGAACAAAAATACTTCACATACTTTTGTGTTTTGTCTAATTGCAGGTGTATGGGACATTTATACAATCCACATATGAAGATAAGGGAAAACGAGAAGTTTAGGTGCTGTTCAAAAAGTCTTCTCACGTCACTTTTGGGCCAAAAGAAGATAGAGTCCAAGTCTCTCACGTTCTGGATTCAGATTCGGACTGCAGAGACATACCTGACTCAAAACGCCAACAACTTTTTCATACGGACTCCGAATTGGGTGATTCTTTTCTTATTGGAAAGTAGATTTCATGCTCTTTCCAGCACAATTGAAATCACCTTAAAATCCGTCCGGAGCGTTGAGTTATGGACGAAACAATCTGACGCTGCACCAGAATCCGAGTCAAACTACAAGTCCAAAGGTGTTATGTCACCTCCACTTGGGCCCATTGGCCTTGTACGACCTAGGGTTAGTTTTAGGCTGCCTTGGGACGTCCTCCCACCTCCTTGGCCGCCACCCCTTGCTCCTATATAAGTAGATCCATCTAGTAGCTTTTCCCTTGGAATTTGTTTAGTTAAAAGTTAGCCATTGCAACTTCGTGTACTTCGTTTGTGTCCAACGACCAGACCAAGACCGCTTACGGATCCTCACCTTTATCAATACTTCATATATACTCGCAATATTCAGATTGCTTTTATCATATTCTTGCTTGTTCTTCGATTGCTTGCAGGAATAGACCTTCGTGGTCAGGTTGATTGTGCTCCGGCGTGGTCAATAACCTCTCGGAGTTGGTTTAGCGATTGCTAAGGCGCAACGTCGTGCACGTTTGTAGTCGGATCGTCAAAGTCGTCTCCACCAAATCGATAGCTATCATCTTATCGAAAGATCGGGACACCCCGCCTCTATCAGGGACCATCGGGGCAACTCCTTGGAGGTGGAGGACGGGGTGGTTAAACCGGCGGGACGATGAGATCGACGACGGATCCTCATCCGGTACGGTGGATGAGGGACATCGAGGTGTTGCTGTGGACAACATCGTCGGGGAAGAGGCTCCGGCTGGGTGGCGGATGGAGTAGGGTGTGGGGTTTCATCACGGGTTTTCGCGGCCTCGGTGTATGAATGGGTGGGCGGATGGGATGGCAGTGGGGAACCATGGCTTAGAGACGCTCTTGTCCAAAATGTGGGGTAAGTTACGAAAGTACCCCCCACCGATTTGAGGCGGTTCTTTTGGTTCAGGGGTACCACGGGCATTTCACGTGTCGGGATTTCACAGGAGGTGGGAGTTTTCACGCGCATTGTAATTTCGGAATAGCAAGGCGCGGGTTGAGATGGAGGGAGTTGTCAGAGCACAACGAGACAAAGATATATCTTAAATATTTCGGGCTAACAAGGCGCGGGTTGAAGAGGCAGGAGTTTCGCAACACGATAGATAGAGACGCTAGCTTCAATTTTCGGCATAACAAGGCGCGGCTTGAAATTTCGAAAGAACAAGCTTAACGTGTACCAAAAAAAAGACAATTTGCACCTCAACACGCACAACACACACACAAACACCATTTAGACTAGAGTAAGGTACATGTGCATTGCACGCATGAGATTTGGCAACCAAATTATGAATAAATACCACATTATAGCATGCAAGCTTTGAGTCATATATGCAAGATGTAGATGTTCGTTTAATTCTTATAGTTCATTTCATTCAAAATCATCTAGTTTTTATAAGAAAGCTAATCTATTTTAAGATTCATGAAATTGTGCGTTGTAAGACATAAAGTAAAAACAAATAATGGCAAATCATGTAAAAAAACATTTGGGCAATTTTTATACGGAAGATTCTAGAACAAATAAGAAGTGCTTTTGTTTTGATGTTTGTGCATTATGCTTAAGTTCAACCATGGAGTCTTCTAGATTATACATGTGGCGAAATTTGGTGGAATCTAGATGATATCCAACGGCCAATAGTGCTCAAATTTGCCATCTTTGGACCATCGGATTCGCCTCATCCAACGACCATCTTTCAAAGTTAAAGTTACCCGCACACAATATAAAAATATATATAATATAATATATATAGGGGTATAGATATAGATATGTGATGCAAAAGCCGCCCATCATCTCAAATTAGAATAGTGTGTCCATGGACGGATGCGACGTGGGCAAATGATGTCTGCCATCGGTATCTCAAATTCAAATCAGTCTGACCTTGTTCAATGTGTATACATTAAAACATGCTCGTTTCCAAACCACACCGCGCAGATCTCCATTATATTCATGCATGCATGGGTTTCAAACATCAGGATCTCTTATTCAAATATTTGAATTCAACTTTACATTGATTATGACCTCACCTATTCTTTTACACCCACACAATAGTCGTCTCTTTATAATTATACCACTAATTTTCTCTCATGCATGCATGCACACACACTACCAGTCGACATTATCTATCGCACGCATGCAATCTTTTTCTTCAGGTCGGTCTCCCATGAAGGCACACACCCACACACATCACCCTCTCCATCATACCGGGCATTCTTTATCTCCCACGCGTGCATGCGCAACGATCGATGTTCCTCTATGTATGTGTGTATATAGCTAGGTATTTCATAGTTTTCCACACAAACCGATCAATCGATATATCCAGTGAGGTCTCACCGTCTTTCCCACGTCCACATCGATCAATCTATACCTCTCTATATAGGATTAACATAAATAGCTAATACATCCACATTAATTATATATCTAACGTCCCCTCTCGTCATCCATGCCTTCCGCTTCATCTCTCAGACGCGTGCACAATGGCGAAGACAAGGGGCAGTAAGGGCCCTGCCCCCCCCCCCCATAACATCACTATATATCGAGGCTAATATGAATGTGATCATTAGACAATTGCTGCTAAAAAAGGTTTAATTTCATGAATTGACCCTCCTTGTAAAGGATTAGCAATGCTTGGCCCCCTAGCTCATTTATTTTTCATGGCTCCGCCACTGCGTGCAACAGCGCACGTGTTCGCCCCCTCTCTCTAAATATCGATCTTGCATTTGTGCATTCCTTCATAGTCTCCCTCCACTCGGCCCCTCGCACCATCTTCTAGCCCTCCACCAGATTTTGCCACATGTACAATCTAGCAGACTACATGGTTGAACTTAAGCATAATGCACAAACCTCAAAACAACAGTGGTTATCTTTTGTTCTAGAATCTTCTGTATCATAACTGCCCAAACTTTTTTTCTAGTTGAATTGCCATTATTTGTTTTTACACTACAAAAAAATACACTTCCGTGATGATACGTGTTTGTCATAGTAGGTCGTGTTTTTTGTCATGCATGTACATCCATGACAAATTTATGATAGAATCAAGATAGTCATGCCTGTGCTGTCATAGAAGTGTTCCATGACATTACCAAAATTATCATCACGGAAGTGTCCACTTCCATGACGATAAATCGCGCGTCATAGAAGTGCTTTTGTCAAGGGTGACTGACACGTGGCATCCACCGTAACGGAACACTATTAAGCTATCGGGTCGGATTTTGGATCCGATAACCCGTTAACAGCCACGACCAATGCCGATTTTCCACGTGTAAAATTCTCATTGGCTGACGGATCCACGTGTCAGCTCCGCGTTGGCACAGGTGTCACTCATTCAACGGTCGAGATGGGCCTATGATATGTTGACACGTGGACGGGCCCAAAAGTGGGCCACAAAGTTTAAATGGGCCGGCCCAACCGAAGGCCCATAAGATTTAGCGGACCATAATGGGCCGGCCCAGCTAAAGGCCCACAAAATTTAGCAGACCATAATGGGCCGGCCCAGCTAAAGGCCCACAAGATTGCGCGGACCACAATGGGCCGACCCAGCTAAAGGCCCACAAGATTCTGCAGACCATAATGGGCCGACCTAGCTAAAGGCCCAACATTCTGTGTCAAATCGGCCCATCAATGGCCTGGTCTAAACTTGTCATCAATGCGGCCCATGGTCACTTCTGGCCCGTTAACAGTCTGGTAAGTAACTGGGCCGAATTACGGCCCAGTGTATTTCCGGCCTGTTAAAGGTCCGGCTTCATTTGGGCCCATTTACAGGTCATCAAAACTTTCGGCCCATAAACGACCGTGAAGGATTTGGGTCATATTCGTCCATGTCTGTCATTCGGCCTGTTAGAGGCCCACTATAGATTTGGCCCACTTTCGGCCTATTGTCATTTTCGGCCCGTTAACGCCGGACGTAGACCATGGGCCATATGTGGCCCAACGTCATATGAGGCCCATTAACGGCCCATATAAAAATGACGATAATCTAGCTCGACTCCAAGTTCCGGCCTGTTAAAGGCCCGTGTATTAGGTCGGCGCATTTACGGCCCGTCCGAATTTCGGCCTTTCAAATATCCGCATCGTAAATGGGCCACCATTTCGGCCTGCTAAGTCCAGTGGGTTATTTGGCACAATCAGGGCCGAATCTCACTTTCGGTCTATTAAAGGCCCATGTGTTTTATGGGCTCGACATATTTACACCTGTAAACGGCCTGCTTTTACTGAGGGCCCAAATTATGTTTAGGCCTGTTAAAGGCCCACTATGGGCACAGGCCTACCAGAAAATTTTGAAAGCTTATGCTAATTTAAGCCCAGATATTTTTAGTGGGCTACATGTCAATTTCGGCCCGTAATCATTTTTAGCCCAATTGGAATGGGCCCGCCGAATGTTGGCATGTTGGGCTCCTACGAAGCTTTCGTCTGAATACATTACTAAGATAAACCTACACTATGCAAAAATAGCGTCATAATTACTGCAGCCTGTGGCAGCATCATAAATGTTGTATCACAATAAAATAAATTCCAATCATACAACAAAAGGCCTATTGGCATAAAGTTTACTGTCCTTCCAGATAAAAGCACCATCAGATGTATAGAAGCACAAATCATTTGACCTGAGTGCTAATGTTTCAGGCTGTAGAATCTGATGGAGCAGCATGATCTCCACCTTTTTTCCGCCATTGCTCTTCAACAACGAAGCGAATGTCTGATAGTCTGGTTTCAAAACCATTCATATCTTGACGACATTTCTCAACCACTATTCTTGTTTCCGAAACAACGTCCATTAGGGATTAGACTTGTGTTTGGAGCACAGATATATCACTCTGTCTAGCAGGAAGATTTTGTTCAGTAGGCGATTTGGACGAGGTTACCTTGACAACCAACCCAGAATTACGCAGGAAGGTGCTTTTTGCACTGTTAGTGGAGAGATACTGACGCACTGCAGCAAGAGGTGACATTGTGCCTGTAGTAGCCTCGTCACCTTCAGGTGGTTGTGGCTGTTCAATCATTTGTTCCATAGCTTCCTGAAAGTTTGAACTTGTAGATTAGTGTACCAGTGAGTTACTAATGAGACAAAAACAAACAAAGTAGGTTAAACATTTATACATAACTTATTTTGGTGAACTACTATAATACATTAGCATGTATTGTAGTGCCAACTACATAATAAAATCACTTTCGGAACATATGTTGATGTAGCATGCCTACTGTATTGTCTATTTCCTCACATTCATTGACATCTAAGGATAAAGAGACATGGTTTAAAGTAGGATGAACATAGTATGACATCATTCATATCATGGGCAAACAGATATAAAACAAACATGCTATTTTATCATTGTGTGCGCACGTGAACATAACAACTAGATTACAGATCAAGACCAAAAGAATATCCTTCATCTCTTTTAAACCATGTAAGGTGAAATGATACGTTAAGGCAATTGTGTATAAAAGTGAACAGAGTAACTGACATTGGCTGCAAACCAAGTAGTTAAATGAACACATCACAGTACCAATTAGTTCAAGGCAGGAGGAGTAAGGACTTACAACAGCGGCTTGAACTGGTGTGCTCATGCCCTTCATCTTGCTGGTGTGGCAATCCTTGAAGATTTGCATTGCATTCGGTTCAGGTTCTTTTTGGTCCGCACGGGCTTTCCGCTGTATTTGGAACAAGTCAATATAGATACGATAATATGGCACAAAAAATAAGAAGGAAGTAGCAGCTATTTACAAGAGCCTCGCAATGTGCAATATAGCTACGAGATCCCGTTGTCTGTTGGTATTTCACTTTAGAACGTTTGGTTTTGTTCTTCAAACAGTTAGCCTAGAAGAAGATACACTTGTAAGGCACATACATAAATACAAGTTCAATATGTGGTCTGATCAAATACATATAGCCTACCTGATACTTTGGATCAGACCAGTGTTTAACGAGGGTTGTCCAGTCTTCATCTGTAATATATTCCACTAGAGATGTTTGGGCGATTTCATTGTTAGCCTTGCCTTCAAAGTGAGATTTTCTAAGGTGGTACCGATACTGTCACAGAGCAGACTGAAAAACATGAGTGCATGCTTGTTTAGTTGCATCATCTTTCGGATCCAACTTGAACCTCATCTGTTGAAAAAAGAATGTGAGTCTTATTAGGAGGAAGCTAGAAAGTATGGGATAGAGCAAGACAATATTACTAATTGCGACGAATAACATTACTTACAGATAAATGGTCAAGGAAGGTGTTAAACTGGGTATTGTCTTTCTCATTCCTGTACTGGATCCACGTTGGGAGGATACACGCATGACACCTAACGGCAACGACTGCCTTTGATACTAACTTGGCTGACTCTATAGGATCACGTGGCCTTTTTAAACCTGCCTCAAAATGGATCTCCATTCTTCCTCCTTTAGATTTTGTTAATTTGTCAAGCATTATCCCTGATGTCTGTTTCCGCTTGCGCCGTGGTGCTAGTTCAACAACGAGTATGGAAAGTGTTAGTGTACATCAAACTGTGAGAGTACATATAAAGTAGCATGCAACTGCAACTTGACTCGATCAGGTACCATCTTGGTGTTGATGCTCATGAGGTTCATCTGATCTTGCCAAGTCCTGTTGTGTCAACAGTGCTTCGGAAGTAGTGTTAGGTGTGAAGGCAGCTTGGGAACTGGCCAGTTCCGAAGCAAACGAACGAGTAACTGGTTGAGATGCTGGTACAGTTGAAGCGGATGCTGCAGCTGGTGGAGCAGGTGATACTGTGTTTGTAGATTTAGCCGGTGGACTTGGACCTTCTACTGCACTATAAGTACCAGCAGAATCTCGACGGCAGAGCCTTTTCCGTTTCACCCGACGAGTAGCATCACTCCCTACTATATTATTTTCCTTGCTCTTTTTTGACTTTGCCATGTCAAGCTGTACCCACAACACAAAAGAATAAAATCACTCTTCAGAACTCACTGATGCATGATACAGACAAGCAATACTTTGATGTAAGACAACCGTATGAGGATGGAATATGTAAGAAAAACAGGACGGCGTGACATATTCACAGCTATGATGTGCAAACTAAGCAGAAGGATTTTCAAGAAAATAGAAGTAATGCAAGCTAGACACCATATGAAAGATGCAACCAATATTACTCTGCCAAGTTAAAAGTGTCTTGTCATAAGTGGCAATTCGAAAAATTAGAAGCAGTACAACGTAGAAATCAATGCAAGATGCAACCACTATCAAACTGCCATGTTAAAAGCGTCCAATCATGAGTTACTGATGCGGGATACACGACAGCAGTACTTTGATGTAAGAACATGGTATGATAGATAGATGCAGTGTATTCTAGACACAGAAAGCCATGTCATATGCACATGTATAACGTATAAACTCAGTAGGTGCAATTTAATCAAATAGAAGAAATACATGCTAGACAACATATGCAACATGAAACCAATTATCACACTGTCAACTTAGAGCAAGCACCTGCGATGGTGGAGTGCGGGAGATGAACTCATCATGTAGACTTGGGACTTCAACTTCATTAGCAGTAGCAGTGGCAAATCTGGAGAGTCTCTGTTTGCGTCGGTGCGGAGTACCACCAACATCCCCTAACTTACTCTTTTCCTTCCTATTTTCTGATATTGCCTTATGAAGTCAAAACCACAAGAAGATGAATAAAATTAGCTCTGCATAACTGGTTGATGCATGATACAGACAAACACTACTTTGATGTAAGGCAAGCGCAGGAGGATGGAATATATACAAAAAAGACAGCGTTTCATATTCACATGGACGATAGGAGGATGGAATATGTATGAAAAACAGTAAGCGGAAGGCATTTCAACAAAATTAGAAGAAATGAAAGCTAGGCACCATATGACATGCAACCAATATCACTCTATCAGGTAAAAAGTGTCTCGTCGTAAGTGCCATTTCAAGAAATTAGAAGCAGTACAAGCTAGAAGACAAAGCAAGATGCAACCTACATCATAGTCCCAAGTTAAATGTGTCTTATGGGTAAGTGATCGTTGCAGGTATAAGTTGTAAGCTACGCAGATGCAATTCAGCATAATCAGAAGTAATACAAACTAGACATCATACGGAAAACGCAACCACGTATAACAGTTCCAAGTAAGAGCAAGCACCTGTGATGGTGGAGTAGGGGACATGTGCTCATCGTGTACACGTATGTTCTAGAAACAGGAACATGTGTCATATTCACAGGCATTATGTGTAAAGTAAGCAGATGCAATTCAAGTTAGAAGCAATACAAGCTAGACATCATACGCAACATGCAACCACATATAATAGTGTCAAGTTAGAGCAAGCACCTGTGATGGTGGAGTAGGGGAGATGTGCTCATCATCTACACAGCTACGTTGACTGTCCAGCCTTGTGTTGTCTTGCGAATCTTGTTGGGAGGATGGCGGAGTAGAATCTGTAGAGACCCCCTGTTTGAGTTGCTCCGAAGGACCACCATCATCCACTGCCGGACTAATTTCCTTCAGCTGTAATGATTTTGCATTGTGAAGTCAAACCGATGATTTCACTGCTGGACCACCATCATCCACTGCCGGACTAATTTCCTTCAGCTGTAATGATTTTGCATTGTGAAGTCAAACCGATAAGAAAAAGGAATAAAATTCGCTCTTCAGAACTCATTCATGCATGATACTGACGAACACTACTCGGATGAAAGGCAAACACATGATGCGAGGATGGAATATGTATGAAAAACAGGATGGTGTGACATATTCACACCTATGATGTGGTAACTAAGCAGAAGGCATTTCAACAAATTAGAAGCACTGCAAGCTAGACACCATATGAAAGATGCAACCAATATCACTCTGCCAAGTTCAAACTGTATGGCGTTTCAACAAATTAGAATCAGTATATGCTAGAAATCATATGCAAGACACAACCAATATCACAGTGGCGACTTAAAGGTGCCTTATCATAAGTGACTGATGCGGGATATGCAAGAATAGTAGTCTGATGTAGAAACAGGAACACATGTCATATTCACAGGCATTATGTGTAAAGTAAGTAGATGCAATTCAACAAAGTTAGAAGCAATACAAGCTAGACATCATACGCAACATGGAACCACATATAACAGTGCCAAGTTAGAGCAAGCACCTGTGATGGTGGAGTAGGGGAGATGTGCTCATCATCTACACAACTACGTTGACTGTCTAGCCTTGCGTTGTCTTGCGAATCTTATTGGGAGGATGGAGGAGTAGAATCTGTAGAGAACCTCCGTTTCAGTTGCTCGGAAGGACCACCATCATCCAATGCCTTGCCAATTTCCTTTAGCTTTATTGATTTTGCATTGTGAGGTCATACCGACAAGAAAAAGGAATATCATTCGCTCTTCAGAACTCATTCATGCATGATACTAACGAACACTACTCTGATGAAAGGCAAAGTCATGATACGAGGATGGAATATGTACGAAAAAATGGACGGCTTGACATATTCACACCTATGATGTGGTAACTAAGCAGAAGACACTTCAACAAATTAGAAACACTGCAAGACACCATATGGAAGGTGCAATCAATATCACTCTGCCAAGTTAAAACTGTCTCGTCATAAGTGGCGTTCATCAAACTAGAAGCAATACATGCTAGAAATCATATTCAAGATGCAAACCAATATCACACTGCCAACTTAAAGGTGTCCCATCATAAGTGACTGATGCAGGATACACAAGAAGAGTAGTTTCATGTAAGAACATGGTGCGATAGACAGATATAGTATGTACCAAAAACAGGAAAGCATGCCATATTCACAGGTATCATGTGTAAGCTAAGCAGATGCAGTTTACACTAATTAGGAGCAATACAAGCTAGACACCATATGCAACATGCAACCAGATATCACACTGCCAAGTTAGAGCAAGCACCTTGGATGGTGGAGTAGGGGAGCGGAGACTTGGACCATGTAATGCACTATCAGTACAAGGAGAATCGGTACAGATGCTCCATTTACGTTGCTGCAGAGGACCACCATCATCGCCTTCCTTACTCTTTTCCTTCCTCTTTCTTGATTCTGCCTTGTCAAGTCAAACCCACAAGAAAAAGGAATACAATTTGCTCTTCAGAACTTATTGATGCATGATACTGACGAACACTACTTTCATGTAAGGCAGCCGCATGATAGGAGGATGGAATATGTATGAAAAACAGGACGGCGTGACATATTGACATGTATGATGTATAAAGTGTAAACTAAGCACAAGGTGCTTGAACTTGTTAGAATCGATGCAAGCTAGAAACCATATGAAAGATGAAACCAATATCACTCTGCCAAATTAAAAGGGTGCCCTAACAAATGTATTTGACCAAATTAGAAGCAATACATGGCAACAGGCTAGAAATAATATGCAATATGCAACGAATAAAGGTGACTCATCATAAGTAATTGATGCAGGATACAGAAGAGAGGTAGTTTCATGTAAGAACAAGGTTAACACATAGATGTAGTGTGTACCAAAAATAGGAAGGCATGTCATATTCACAGGTATAGTGTGTAAACTAAGCATATGCAATTTATCCTAATTAGAAGCATTACAAGCTAGACACCGTATGAAACATGCAACGACATATCACACTGCAAAGTTGGAGCAAGCACCTGTGATGGTGGTGTAGGGGAAGTGTTGTCTTCAGGTACAGAGCAACGTTCAATATCTTCATTTAGGCTTGATGTTTCTTGAGAATCATGTGGAGAGGATGAAATTGCATTCTTTATAAGAGTATTGCGTCTCATATTAACCCACGCGTGTGACTGTCTCATCATAAGCGATAGACGCAAGATACACAAGAATAGTAGTTTGATGTAAGAACATGGTGTGATAGGCAGATGTAGTATGTACCAAAAACAGGAAGACGTGTCATATTCACATGTATAATATGTAAGCTAAGGAGATGCAATTTAACAAATTAGGAGCATTGATGAGGGATACACAAGAGAAGTAGTTTGATGTAAGAACATGGTTAATAGAAAGACGTAGTATGTACCAAAAACAAGAAGGCATGTCATATTCACATGTATAATGTGTTAACTAAGCAGATGCAATTTACCCTAATTAGAAGCATTACAAGGTAGACACCATATGCAACATGCAACCACATATCACACTGCCAAGTAAGAGCAAGCACCTGCGATGGTGGTGTGGGGGAATTGCGGTGATCAACTAGAGAGCTACGTTGACTATCTTCATTTAGCCTTGCTGTTTCTTGAGAATCATGTGGGGAGGATGACACTGCACTCTTTAAACGAGTAGGGCGTCTCACAGTAACCCACCCGGGTGACTGTCTCATCATAAGTGATTGACGAGGGATACAAAAGAGCATTAGTTTGATGTATGAACATGGTTAATAGACATATGTAGTATGTATCAAAAACAGGTAGGCATGTCATTATCAAAGGTATAATGTGTAAAGTAAGCAGATGCAATTTAACCAAATTGGAAGCAATACAAGCTAGACACCATATGCAACATGCAACCACATTTGACAGCGCGAAGTTAAAGCAAGCACCTGGGATGGTTGTGTGTGGGAATTGAGATCATCAACTGCAGAGCTACTTTTACTGTCTCCAACTGCGGACACTGCACCCATTAGAGCATTGAAACGCTTACTGCTTATCTTCGAATTACACTGGAGCGACTTCTGTCTTTTCTTTTCTGCATTCATCAACACTGCGTCAGAGTCTGAAATACCCATGCATAAAAAAACAATAGTGTGAGTATGGGTGAAGTGTGTGCACAATTAGTACAGTGTAAAGGTAGCAGATAGCAGGTCGGTGAGAAATAAATGACGGGAGACATATGATAGCTCTACAACATGCATGGCACACTCAATTACTACAGGATTCTATGAAAATAACAGTCGACTGAAAGCAAATAGGTCAGTCCATTTTTTCTGCACCGTCCGATGTACAAAGAACGGGGAGATCGCCTTCATCTACCTCCAGCCAGTTAGTGTTGACGATCTTCCTCGAAACGCCAGCGACCACCGGCCCAGTATTCCTCCCCTGCCTGTGCCCTCCCCTCGACCTCACCGCACCGCCGTGCTTGGCACCACCCCCGGCCATCCATTCAAGCCCCGCCGACCTCCAGATCGGGCGCAAGCAGCTCCTGCACCCCACACCCCTATGATAGACACCGATGCGCCGCTTCCCCGGGGAACAGGCGGACTAGGTGCTCCGCGCGCCTAAGCGGGTGCTGCTTCTTTTAATTGCGGTTCGACTGACCCTGAATTGAAATCCAGGCGGGCTACTGACCTCTAGCAAAGGAGAAATAGTAAAAGGGAGGAAACCTTGTGCATTTAGTATCACGAAGAAGATGCAGTAAGAAGCGCTCAACTAGTTTCTTTCATGGGATGAATACGGTGTGAGCGGAGACGTAAGATTTGCACGAATAAGGGAAGAGGAGTACCTCTTTCTGCTGGCAGTGCTGTGTCCTCCTTCTGTTTTTCCGACGATCTTGTTGTTCGCCGGAAACCAGAAGTTGTGGAGGATGGTGCAGCCTTGCACGAACCCATGTCCAAGTTGTTGAGTGTGGTGCGGTGGCCGTCTGTTGGCGGCGGGGAAGCAGATCCGAGGCGGCGAACGATGGTGTAGTGGGAACAGCTCCGGTGCGGTGGACGGTTGCGATAGTGGAGCTGCAGCAGTGAGGCGCAGGACGGCGTGGTCGGAGTGGTTCTGGTACGGCGCACGTCGTCGTCGGCGTCGTGGAGGTAGCTCTGCCTCGGCTTCAGCTGCTAAGTCCTTGAGGGTGTTGCGGTTGCGGTTGCGTTGGACGACGACGTCGAGGTACCGGCTCCGGCGTGATGGAGGAGGGCGGCGGTGGATTGGCCGCTATGGGGTGGAGGACGGAGGAGGTTGGGGTTTCGCGGCTGGTGGAGAGGGTGTGTCGTGGAATTAACACGTCAGATGTCCTCATGAAAGGACTTAGTCGTGGAGCCATTGCAACGGGTTAGCTTGAAGGGGTTAAACCGGACAAGGGACACGAGAGTTTATACTAGTTCGGCCCCTTCGATGAAGGTAAAAGCCTACGTCTAGTTGTGATGGGATTGATTGGGTTTCGATGACTAGGAAGCAAATACGCTTTCCTGAGTCTCGAGTTGTTGTCTGTCTTTGAACCGCCGCCGGGTCATCCCTTTATATACACAGGTTGACGCCCAGCCGGTTTACAGAGCCCCGAAGCCGACTCATACAAAGTGTCCGGCTCGGTCTCTCCTTTCCTAACTTATATTACAAGTTACATATTCATGGCGGTTTACCACTATGGGCCCTAATCCGCCTTTGGGCTTCGGGCCTCTAAGCTTTATTAGTCAAGCGCTATCTTCTGGGTCTTCATGGGCTTCTGCATAGTTGAGGGTGAACCGGGCCCTCCTGGCCGGTTTACACTCAATAGCTATATCTCCAACATTAGGCCCCAGATTGATTTGAACCTGTTCATGTCAATCTTCAATACTTCAAAGATATCTTGTAAATCGTCCTCTTGTATTCTCGTAAACCGCCATATTGTCTCCTCCTGTAAATTTTTGTTAAACCGCCATGACATCATCTTCTAGACACAACAACGGTGCATCATGACATCATCTCTGTATAAAAAGGAAAAAGATTCTCCTCATTAATGGTTGTCCCAAGAATCGAGGCGACAGGCACGCCCACTCTGCCGCTTTAGGCTCCTTGATTCTTGTGCCTGCCATTTATCCTTTCCTCTATAAATAAAATCCCGAGGGCCCTTTTCTCCTTTTCCCCTTCTGTGCTTTCTTCTTCCTCGCGACGCCCAAGCTCTGAATCTCCGCCGCCGTCCGCGACCCTTGAGAGCTTCATCAACACAGGCCGCTGCATCAACCTGAAACGAACCAGAGCTCGCCGCTTCCTTCCGCAGTAGATCTGCACCGGTGAGTTTCCTCCTTCCTGCATCGTTAGATCTATGCCAGGGTTCATGCGTTCATCTGTATAGTTCTTCATTCTTCGTCCTCAACTCTTAGCTTTTCCTTCTGCCGTGGTTACTTTGATCCAATAACTGTGTAGATCTTGCGTGGTAATTATTCCACATCTATCTTTAATATTAGCCGATCTTCCCTTTCTTCTGTAGAGTACACGACCTTCCCTGCTCTGCTTCAACGCCATTTATAAGTCGCAGTAATTTTTCTTTACTGAGGCATGGTAGATCCAAATAAACTTGGTCATTGTGTGAAACCTGTTTTTGTGACACTTAGCAAATTTTTGAATCCTGGCCCTTCTGCCTATGGGAGGTTTAACATGTGACCACCAATCCGCCATATATCATTATCCCTCTTTTAAACCGCCAACTGAACTTGCACGTCAATTCTCCGGTTTAACACTTGAATAGTACACTTAAACCGCCAATTTGTAAACCGGCTTCATTTTTCCTTTCAGTTCCCCTTTCAAGATGACTAAACAATTCTCAGCTTGCAATTGGGTTCCGTCCCGGATCACGGAAACACAAATCAACGGCTACGTCACCACTGACGCTTTAGCCTCAAAAAGGGTCCTTCACTGGCAAGTCCCGGGCTCTGAATGCCCACCTGAACCTCAAGACGGAGAAGTGATTGTATTTATGCAACACTTTGACCGGGGATTCAGCCCGCCCGGATCAAAAAATTTCCGGGATGTCCTTGCAAGCTTCCAGCTCCATCCACAAGACATTGGTCCAAACTCCATGTCCAATATATGCAACTTTCAAGTATTCTACGAAGTCTACCTTCAAGAAGAGCCATCTGTGGAGTTGTTCCAGGATTTTTTCCACTTGAACCGTTGTACAGAATTCTCGGATGGTCCCAACAAAGAGCTTGGTGGCGTTTCAATTCAGAAAAGGAAAGAAGTTGACTTTCCTCATGCAAAATATCATAGCCATCCTAAAGATTGGAACCAAACTTGGTTTTATTGCCGGAACACTGCCCCTGATGGAGAAAATCCTTTGCCGGGTTACCGTCCTCACCGGCTTAGCAACGGTCACCCATTACCTTCACGCTTGTCCGCCTCGGAGCGGAAAAACTTTGCACCTCAAATCGCCAAGCTCCGGGCTCTCATGGCCAACGGTTTGATTGGCATTGACCTTGTCCGCTGCTGGGTATCTTGGGGCATTTTGCCTTTAAGCCACCGCCCCGGATTGATGCATGAATATACTGGCAACGTCAAAGACCCTCAACGATATCATGAACTAGTAATGACATATCTTGAGGTTACTGAATCCGTGAAGAAAATGCTTGATGAGCCGATCTCTGCATGTAGCCAAACCGGGTTGCCACCTTTTTGCGTCTCCAATAAACCGCCAATGGTAAAGTTCATCTTAATACTTATTGATTCGCCTCCGCATTAATCATGTGCTAACCTTTTCTTGCCTTTATTTCACAGGCTAACAGCTCCTTCTAGAAACGGACTAAACCGGCCAGGGCTCCTCGTGCAAAGAGCAAGGTCACCAAGAAGGTTGCCAAGAAGAAAACCGCCGAGTCTTCTGATCCGCCAGAAGATGAGGAATCAGACGCAGAGGTAGAACTTGACTCACTCGGTTCTTTTTCATACATCTTATTGACAATGACTATTCCCAGGATGATGCTGAGGCCAGCCACGCACACCATGTTGAGGTAATCCTTCTTTCTTCCGATTCAGATCTTGTACCGGTTCAAAGAGTTTGTCGTACAGTCCGGAAATTAAACAATCTCACCCCCTTGCTCATTTGGATCCAAAATTTTCTTTGAAGACACAGCAAGTTGAAGAGCGTCGCACAACCCGGCATAGTGGTCAGCAAATCACTTCGTCCAGTTTAGCAGATACACCAACCCGGAAACGTCGCCAGAGGTGACTTGTTCTCCTAAAAAACTTTATCCTTTGAAGGGTTTCTTCCGATGCCCACTCAATCCGTCTAACCCGAATTATCAGGCATCTTCCAACTCGCCCGGCGGTTCATCAACCACTCAGTTGCCTCCTCTCAAGACCGTCACTGGGTAAGTACATTGTTCCTTATCTTGTTTCTTCATGTGTCGGTTTGTCATACTCTAACTTTTGATGTTGTAGTGCCAAGGCCCGATTAAGTAAGAAAGCGAAGACCAGCGACCCTACTGATGATGTTGATCAGGAGAAAACCCCAGAGAATGATGGTGAAAATCCCGAGATTGCCATAGACAGATCTGCTCTGCAAACCCCAGGCGCTGATGCTAATCCGCCAGAAGTTGAACCGGATGTACATGTTGATACATCACATCCTCATGCCCCTCCAAGTCCAATTGCTGAGCAGCAGGATTCAACTGCTGATCCGCCAAGCCCAGTTAACAGATCGCCGAGCCCTGCTGCCAAAGCACCAAGCCCTGTTAAGAATGTCAATCCATCTAGCCTGGCCAAAGATGATGATGTTGTTGTTACTGGCACTGCATATACCGCCCATGGTAATTCGGTTGCTCTATCAAAGCACACTGCCAAGGATGAATTTGTTGCTATGAGCAAGGGGAAGGGGAAGACTGATTTATCAGCCTGTGTTGATCTTTCTGCTCAAGACCTTCACTCCGGTTTCTTGAACCAGCTTTACACCAGCCGGGATTACGAAGCCGGTTTGGTAAATCTGATGAAGGAGCGCTATGATGTAAACAGTTTGATCTTTTGCTCTGTACCTTCATTGCATTGTAGCCCCCAAGGGCCGGTTTATCTTTAGAAAGTCAAATCGGGACTTTTATATTCTGTACTATACTTTGTTGATTTTCCTTATGTATTATTTGATCAAACACACATTAGCCCCCAAGTGCCATGATTAAAACTTGTATTAATCCGTGGGACTTCAATAAGCAATAGAAAAAAGTGATCCACATTATCCCCCAAGTGCCAAGTGTCTAACTGGTTATATGCTTGGGACTTTCAAAAAGGTATTGACATGCTCTTCTTACTGTTGTAGAGTGAGATAAATCAACAAGTCTCTCAAATTGCCGATCTTCAAGAAAATCTGAAAACCCAACAAGCAGAAACCACCAAGGCCAGGGATGAATTGAAAACCGCCTTAACAACCATGGAGCAGCTCAAAGAGTGGTTCAAGTCTGAGCGGGCCAACTGGGATACCGAAAAGGCTGGATTGCTGAAGCGGGCGGAAGACGCTGAATCGGCTCTTAAACCGATTACGGAAGAACTTACTGGATTAAAGCACCAAGTCAATGCCATGACTTTTGCAATATTTGGTAAGTGCTGTTTACCAAGACTTTATGAATATTCCGCTTTGATATTTTGCCGGTTTAACTTGAAATCCTTAAACCGCTATAGGTAGCCGCATTGCTCATCTGGGCTCTGATATGCGGAAGAAGCTCAAGGCCGCGTATACGCTGATTGAACAGTTGTATACCGGTACCCAGCGGGTTATCTGCGCATCTTCCTATGACAATGCGGTCCCAACACTGATCAAGGACACGCTGGCCAGGTTATCTATGACACCAACACAGATAGAAGAGTTGAAGTGATCCGCTGCCAGAGCCGGCACCTTATTATCACTTACTTGAGCCAAGGCATGGATAGCTGATCTTGATCCGGTTGATATAGCCAAGGGCTTCCCTAGTGAACAAGAAAACGGGGAAGTGTTTGATAACGAAGCCCTGAGACGTGTGACGAGGGAGATGCGTCCTCTGGCGAGTCAGTTGGTAGAAGAAGCTAACTTGACGGTTCACCGATCCTTCTATGATGCTAACAACAAACGGGTTGAGGCTATCATTCCAGAAGTGCAAAATCTTATTCCGCCAATCCGTAAGCACACTTACGCCCCTGACGTTGATCCGACTGAGCTTCTAAGTGAAGAGGTTGTCTTTCAGGCCTTAACCCGGATTGACTGGACCACCACTGACTTCCAGCCATTGGATGGGGAGGAGGAGGCTGAACCGACGCCAGATGACCCATCTACCTCCCATCAACATGGCGATGAAGCTTGATTCGGCAATCCGGTTGATATGTCAGAAATTGTCCGGTTTAAAACAATTCCATATTTTGGGCCACTAAGTGCCGTGTAATAGGGTAGCAAAAAATACCTTGATATGCTGCCATCGTGTAGTAGGAATACTTTTATGTGATCTGCCATGATAATTTCAATGTTGGTTCATGTATCATAATATGCAATCTCTATGTCTGCATAAAAAGAAATTATCCTGGCGGTTTACTGCCGCACGGGTCATAATGCCCAAGATAAGGCCTGATGGATAATCAAACCGTAAAAAATATGAAATGACTCATACCTGTGATGTAATATCACTTTAGTTGGTTGACCAACTTTGATTGTAATAAGGGTGAAAACCCAAATCTGAAATTCTTGTATAACTCCATTATGTACTGATGGCGTATAAGAAGTCATACCGGGTGATGATAAACACCAGATGATCAAAACTGGCGACAAGTAGTCATAGCCAGGCCGGGTTAACGAACTCCAGTTTGATAATAAGGTTTGTCAACGTGTAGTTGAAAACCAAGCCGGTTTAATGAACACCGGGCTAGTAGGATGACTGACAAGTCATACCAGGTCAAAGAAACCGGTTTAACATAAAATTGATCAAAAAGAAAAGTGATGAATGCAAATAAAACCGTATAGTCGAGGCTTTTGAAGGGCTGCCAGGCCCAAATTCGAGGCTTTTCATGGGCTTCCAGGCCGCTGAGTTGAACCATTTAGCAAAGCCTTTTAAGATGGACCTCCAACTAACCAATCACCATTTTAACTTTGACAAGTTCAGGGTCTCAATGAGAGTAACTGTCAAACGTTCGGAGTGTCATGCCAGGATTACCTGGATAGGAGTGTCTTACTTGATGAAGGCAGGTTAACCCGGGGTTTTAGGTGAATACACCAGGCTTCCAAGCCGTGTGTCGATACCCAGCTACAAGGGTCCTTTCAAACTCCTTGGTATTTGACACAAGGATCCCCCAAGTAACATGATGAGCTGTGCTCATTAGGTGCCTATGTTTGAGCTGTGCATAGCATCTAGACTCTCTTTGGCCCCTTGGGTGTGAAGCTCCCAAGCTGTACTGTGGCATGATAGCCGGTTTAACAGGTAGTACTCCGCTTTGTCAGCTGAAGCCCCCATGTAACTCAAAGGATATTTGAGAAAAAATAGCAGAGACCCTACTTTTAGCAAGGATGCTAGTTTACTTTATTGATCATAATATATACATTGTCGAAATATGTACATAAGAAAAGCCTATGGCTCAAGTGTAATAAGGCCGTAGGACAGCTATGTTCCACGGCCGCCGGGTCTCCTCCTCAGGGTTGCGTGAGTTGTCTCGGACGTCAATGAGGTAGTATGATCCGTTGTGCAGATTTTGCTGACCACAAAGGATCCTTCCCAAGGTGGGGATAACTTGTGCATGTCGGTCTGATCCTGGATGAGCCGGAGCACCAAGTCGCCTTCTTGAAAGGTTCTTGTCCTAACCCGGCGGCTGTGATAACGCCGCAAGTCTTGTTGATAAACCGCCGATCGAGCCAGAGCCATGTCCCGTTTTCCATCTAACAGATCCAACGCCTCTTGGCGTGCTTGCTCGTTGTCCGCTTCAACATAATTAGCAACCCGGGGTGAGTCATGCGAATATCACTTGGGAGGACCGCCTCTGCCCCATACACCATGAAGAAAGGTGTGTATCCTGTTGAATGATTGGGGGTGGTGTTGATGCTCCATAAGACAGAAGGTAATTCTTCCACCCAACAACCCGGCGTCCGCTTTAAGGGAATCATGAGCCGGGGTTTAAGACCCTTCAAAATTTCTTGATTGGCTCGCTCCGTTTGACGGTTGGATTAAGGGTGCGCCACAGATGCTAAGTCAAGCCGGATGTGCTCTCTCTGACAGAAATCCTCCATCTCACCTTTGGAAAGGTTTGTACCATTATCCGTGATGATATTGTGTGGAAAGCCAAAGCGGAAGATAATCTTTTTGAGAAATTGAACCGCCGTAGCTGCATCACACTTGCTGACAGGCTCCACTTCAACCCACTTGGTGAATTTATCAACTGCCACCAACAGGTGGGTCTTCTTATCCTGGGAATGCTTAAAGGGTCCCGCCATATCAAGCCCCCAAGTAGCAAAAGGCCAAGTGATAGGAATCATCCGTAGTTCTTGAGCCGGAACATGAGCTCTGCGTGAAAACTTTTGACAAGCATCACATTGCTTTACCAGATCCTCCGCATCAGCATGAGCTGTCAGCCAGTAGAACCCATGTCAAAAAGCTTTGGCAACCAGTGACTTTGAACCGGCATGATGACCACAATCACCTTCATGAATTTCCCGTAGGATCTCTTGGCCTTCTTCCGGAGAAACACAACGCTGAAATATGTCTGAAACGCTACAGCAGTGTAACTCGCCATTGTGAATGACCATGGACTTGGATCGCCGGACTATCTGCCGAGCCAGAACTTCATCGTCTGGTAACTCGCCCCGGTTCATATAACCAGATATGGAACCGTCCAATCCGGTACAATATGCAAAGCGGCCACCAATTGAGCCTCCGGATCAGGAACAACCAAATCCTCTTCTGTAGGCAACTTAACAGACGGGTTATGCAAGATATCTAAAAAGGTATTAGGAGGTACCGGTTTACGCTGAGATTCGAGCCGGCTCAAAGCATCTGCTCCTTCATTTTTGCGCCGATCAATATGCTCAACCTGATACCCTTTGAAGTGACCCGCCACAATATCCACCTCACGTCTGTAAGACGCCATGAGTGGATCCTTAGAATCCCAAGTACTAGAAACTTGCCGAGCCACCAGATCAGAATCTCCAAAACAACGAACTCAACTTAAGTTCATTTCTTTAGCCGCATGGAGACCATGAAGTAACGCTTCGTACTCAGCTGCGTTGTTAGTACAGGGAAACATCAAACGGAGAACATAGCAAATTTTATCACCTCGAGGGGAAGTAAGGACAATTCCAGCCCCTGAGCCCTCCAACTGCCTGGATCCATCAAAATGAATAGTCCAGTATGTATTATCCGGTTTGTCTTCTGGTGCTTGCAACTTGGTCCAATCATTGATAAAGCCCACAAGGGCCTGAGATTTGATGGCTGTTCGAGGCACGCACTTCAAACCGTGTGGACCAAGCTCAATTGCCCACTTTGCAACCCGGCCAGTCGCTTCCCTGTTTTGAATTATATCACCCAGAGGAGCAGAACTAACCACTGTGATGGGATGGCCTTGAAAGTATTGCTTGAGTTTTCGACTTGCCATAAAAACCCCATACACCAACTTCTGCCAATGTGGATAGCGTTGTTTTGATTCGATCAGGACTTCACTGATGTAGTATACAGGTCGTTGAACCGGATATTCCTTCCCAGCTTCCTTACGCTCAACCACAATTGCCACACTGACCGCTCGGGCATTGGCAGCCACGTATAACAGCAAAGGCTCATTATCAACCGGAGCTGCAAGAACCGGCGGTTCAACCAACTGCCGCTTTAACTCCTCAAAAGCCGCATTGGCTGCGTCACTCCAAACGAAATCGTCTGTCTTTTTCAACATCTGATACAAAGGAATTGCCTTCTCTCCCAAACGGCTGATAAACCGGCTAAGGGCTGCAATCCGGCCTGCCAGACGCTGAACATCGTTGATACACTTCGGTTTAGCCAAGGATGTAATCGCTTTGATTTTTTCCGGATTAGCCTCAATGCCTCTGTTGGACACCAGAAAGCCTAAGAGCTTGCCTGCCGGAACACCAAAAACACATTTATCCGGATTGAGCATCATTTTATAAACCCAAAGATTGTCAAACGTCTCCTTGAGGTCATCGATCAGTGTTTCCTTCTTCCTGGATTTTACCACAATGTCATCCACATAGGCATGAACATTACGCCCAATCTGTGTGTGAAGATAATTCTGCACACAACGCTGATAAGTTGCCTGGGCACTCTTGAGCCCAAAGGGCATAGAAACATAGCAGAAGGCTCCAAAGGGAGTGATGAAGGCTGTCTTCTCCTGGTCCTTAACTGCCATCTTGATCTGATGATAACCTGAATAAGCATCCAAAAAACTCTGGCGCTCACAACCCGCTGTTGCATCAATGATATGATCAATACGCGGGAGAGCAAAGGGATCGGCCGGGCAAGCTTTATTCAAATCCGTGTAGTCCACAAACATACGCCAAGTGCCTTTTTCTTAAGAACAAGCACCGGATTGGCCAGCCATTCGGGATGAAACACTTCAACGATAAACCTAGCAGCCAACAACCGGGCTACCTCTTCACCAATTGCCTTGCGTCTTTCCTCATTAAAGCGACGAAGAAATTTCTTGACCGGTTTAAACTTGGGATCAATATTAAGAGTGTGCTCAGCGAGTTTCCTCGGTACACCTGGCATGTCAGAAGGCTTCCATGCAAAAATGTCCCGGTTCTCACGGATGAACTCAATGAGCGCGCTTTCCTATTTCGGATCCAAATTTGTGCTGATGGTGAACTGCTTGGACGAATCGCCAGGCACGAAGTCAATAAGCTTAGTCTCGTCAGCTGGTTTGAAATGCAGGGTTGGGTCATGCTCAGTAGTGGGCTTCTTCAGAGGGGTCATATCTGCCTGTCGGCGTTCTGGGAACGGGGGTCCCCAGACTTGCCTGCCTGCGGCCTGCGGCGTGGCTCAAAGGAGGTCCAGCACAGCCCATCTTCATCAACACAGGCTCAAGACCCTCGCGAGGGGCCAAGCCTCATGGGGCGGACGACAAGAAGCTTCCTCAGGCACGGCCTCGTCAGGCTGGCTCATGAGGAGGCGGAGAGTTCAAGGCGGGGTACCTCGCAAGGTGCCCATGACGCAAGCCATGACGACCAGGGGCGCCAGTCGGGCGCCAGCCCGCGCAGTGTCCTCCTTTCCTCTTTGGTGCAAAGGGAGCAAGCGCAGGCGAGAGAATCAAGCAAAGGCGTCCATTTCGGTGCAACAAGACCAAGACCAGCCCAACGGCCAGAAGGAAGTCATTATGGAGCCCAAGCCGGCGTCATCACCAGAGCCTTTGACAGGCGAGGACCAACTTTAGTCAGGATAAGTGTACCCGCTGTTCCCCTTCAAAATGGCCAATTGTTGGCGCCCTTCCCGCTCAATATTTGGGGAGAGGCCCAAGGCCTTCACCTATAAATAGGACTAGCCACCCCCAGGGTAGAGACACCGGTACCTGACCTAGCAATCCGGATCCTCACCAAGGAACCAGTAGATAGAGCGATTGAACTCCTCCCAGCAGTTCGTCGCCCCAGCCAAGAACAGACCCTCACGAGGCTATTCTGCCTTGTATTGTTCATCATCAAAGCCCAAGAGGCAATCCACCACACCACACACTGGAGTAGGGTATTACACCACAATGGTGGCCTGAACCAGTATAAATCTTGTGTCCCTTGTGCTGTTCAGTTTGGTAGTTTAGGTCCTAACTATTCGGCGAGGAGCGAGCCGGTAGAGGGTTGAATCTCTACGCGCACCCCAGTGTTCAAACCTCAAGGGTCTGCCGGAACCCGAAATCTGACATTTGGCGCGCCAGGTAGGGGTGCGCCGGAATTTGCCTTCCGCCGTCTTGTTCTTCCCCGACCACCGCAACCATGTGTGACGCTCGTCGGGCTCGCGCAGAGCGCCGAGCCGCCCTCGCCTCCCATGTCGCCCAGACGGCTCCCGTCGGCGGGCGCCCTCGCCGTTCTCCGTCACCTGCTGTCAACGCCGCCACCGGCCCGGCGGGGAACGAGCAGCAAGCATTGTCCCAGCATCCGTCCATGAGGCAGGACGGTCGCACCGCCACGCCTTCGCTCACCCCCGCTGGTTCTTCGTCACGCGCGCCCCGCGCGGCCATGGAGGCCCGAGCTGCGCTCGTCACGGCAAACGAGCTCTTGCGCTATCGCCCCATCGACGACGTCTACGAAGAATGGCTCGATCGAGTCGCTGAGCTCGTCCGCGCCGCCGGAGGCGCCCCCGCACCGTCCTTCTCGCTGCACCGCGCCCCGTCCTGCGCGGGCGATGAAGCTCCCGGGGCGCCTCAACCGCCTCCTCCTCAAGAAGGCGCCCTGGCCCCAAGGCGCACGGCCCCTGGGCGGAACCCGCTCCGCCAGGCGCCATCGCGGCAAGAGCAGAGCTGCCAAGAAGTCCCTCGCCCACGAGAAGCTGCCCGAGCGCTCCCTGCTCCAGCACGTCAAGACCCTGCGCTGCCCCCAGCCGCGGCGCATGGGGACCCGTAGGACCAAGCCCTCCGTCTCCCAAGGCCCCCCGTGGCCACGGCGGGCTGCCGCGCCTTCACCTCCGAGCTGCGCAGCGTCGCGTGGCCTGGCAAGTTCAAGCCAGACCTGCCCCCTCGCTACGACGACATGGCTGACCCTGCGGAGTTCCTCCAACTCTACGAGTTGGGCATCGAGGCTGCCAACAGAGACGAGAAGGTCATGGCGAATTGGTTTCCCATGGCGCTCAAGGACGGAGCCCGCACCTGGCTCCTGAATCTAGCCCCAGGCACAGTCTTTTCCTGGGACGAGATGCGCACCCGCTTCATCGCCAACTTCCAGGGTACTCGCGACCGGCCTCCCGCCATGAGCGACATGCGCCGTATCAAGCAGCAGCTAGGGGAAACCCTGCAGAAGTACATCCAACGCTTCAACAACGCGCGCCTCAAGATCCCCAGGGTAACGGAGGAGGCCATCATCTTTCCTTCTCCGACGGCGTGCGCGACATCAAGATGAAGGAGGAGCTGGTGATGCATGAAGACCTGTGCACCTCCTTGGAGCTGTTCAACTTGGCGACCAAGTGCGCCAGGGTTGAGGAGGGGCGCCTCTCCCTCCTCGAGCTGCCCGCTGCGGACCCCGAAGAGAAGAAGCCCAAGGCCAAGGACGTGAAGCGCAAGGGGGCTGCCGTGCTCGCGGCCGAGCCAGACACCAAGCGGGGCAGAGATCAGCCCGAATCCTGCAAGGGCAGTCGGTACTGCGTGTACCATGACCTCCACACTCACAACACAAATGAATGCCAAGAGCTCCGGGCCGTGCATGAAGGAAGGGTCGGCAGACGTCCCGACCGCAGCGATTGGGCCTACGGCCGAGGAGGAGGAGGAAGGAATGCAGGACGCTGGGAAGACCGCGGCCCGCGCCAAGGATGGCGCGACCAGCCTCGCGAGGACTGCTGGCAGGACCCGCCTCGCGAGGGAGGCTGGAGGGATAAGCCTCGCGAGGATCGCCCGCAAGGGAACGCAGGCCTCCCTCCGCTGCCGTCGCAACCAAGGAGAAATGAAGACCGTCATCAGGATGAGGGGGCTGGGGGCTTCCAGGAACCGTGTGCAATCGCATGCATCCTGGGCGGAGCTCAAGCCCCAGCCTCTCAGCGCATCTTCAAGCAATTCACCCGCGAAGTGAATGCAGTCCTCCCCAAGCTCGAGGCCACGTGCCCTCTCAGGTGGTCGGCGTGCGCCATCACGTTTAGCTCAGCGGATCAGCTCAAGTGCGCGGCCACAGCCAGAGTCCTCCCGATGCTTTGTTCCCCAATCATCAGCAACATGCTAGTCACCAGGACCCTCATGGACGGCGGGGCAGGGCTCAACGTCCTGTCCGTGGAAACATTCAACAATCTTCAAGTGCCTTACAGTCAGCTTCAGCCAACCAAGGCCTTCTCCGGAGTCACCGACGGCTCCACGGTCCCGATAGGGCAGGTCCGCCTTCCTGTCACCTTCAGGGCTCGCGACAACTACCGCACCGAGCTCATCGACTTCGACGTTGCCCACATTCGCCTGCCATACAACGCCATCCTCGGATACCCTGCGCTGGCCAAGTTCATGGCCGTAACCCACCACGGCTACAACGTCCTCAAGATGCCAGGAAGCGGCGGGGTCATCACGGTGCCCTGCGAAGAGAGAGACACAGTGTGCTCCCTCGAGTGAGCCTTTCAGGCAGCATCACTGGAGGACCCAGACCGCGGAGGCAGGAGGCTTCCCGAGGCCGCCCCCAAGAAGAAGAAGACATCAACCGGCCCGGCCCCTCAGGAGGCAGGCCCCTCAGGGCCCGCGCCTAGCCAGGAGGAGCCTCCTTCCATCGCATAGGGAAGCGCGCCCGACGCCCTCCTCAGGCAGAGCTCGGGGGCTCTCCCCTGGAGGGCCGCCGACCTCACCAAGGTCACGAGGGAGGCGCTTGGGCACCACGTGGAGGCGTGCTTCGAAGCATGTTTCCCTCAAGAAGGAGCAGGGCAAGGAGGGCCAAACCCTCAGGAGTTCGTCAGCAAGGCCATTCAGGAGTTACAGGAGTCAAGGGTCATGAGAGGCAGCCGCCGCCTACCCGCTGTGGCCCCCCATCCAGGCGAGGATGGTGGGCTGCGCGTCTGCATCAACATACCAGGGCTCAACCGAGCCATGTCTCAAGAGCGCCTCACGCCCTCGCGAGTGGGACGTTGCGAGGGTCCGCCCCACAGCTACGTGTGCATGCCTTACGGCCCGCCGAACGCGGCTGCTGCGCACCCGCATCTCATGAGGGCCATCTTGGAGGCTCAAGAGGTCAGGCGTGCCGCAGCCCTGGCAGAGATGGAGATGACCCGCGAGGAGCCGCCAGCGCCTCCGGAGCCTCCAGAGGCCCCTGGGCCTGGGGGCTCGTGAGGATCGGCTCCCGCAGCCCACCGAGTCTTCTACACCAACACCCCTTCGTCCCCAACATTATCAGGTGACATCTTTTAAGTTTTGTTTCTGGCTGGGAGGGCCTTCAGGGCCGCATTATTCCCAGGCCGCGTGGGTCCGTCCCTGCGGCATGCAACCCTTTTATTTCATGTCCTTAGCTTATCTTATTGGGGGCGCCCCTCGGGCTGCATCATCCCCAAGCCGCTCGGGCCTGTCCCAGCGGCCTGTATCCTTCTTGCGTTTATCTTAGGATTATGCTTTCGATCCACCATGCTTGTTATTTGGTGCCTTCTTCTCTTGGGTGTCGGAATCTTGCGCGTTAAAGGGGGGGTGCCTAAGCATCGCGACTCAGGGCTCCTACTGGCTCTCCGGCCCTCACCCTCTGGTCTTGTCCATGGCATCGCGACCTGGCAAGCCAGTGACGGCTGAGACCAACCCGAGAGCCGGGATCCGAGGACGTAGAGTTTCGTCATCTAACCCAGCTTGCGCGTTAAAGGGGGGGTGCCTGAGCATCACGACTCAGGGCTCCTACTGGCTCTCCGGCCCTCACCCTCTGGTCTTGTTCATGGCATTGCGACCTGG
>NC_057807.1:111351282-111362252 GCF_018294505.1 Triticum aestivum
CATCACGACCTGGCAAGCCAGGGACGGCTGAGACCAGCCCGAGAGCCGGGACGCGAGGACGTAGAGTTTCGTCATCTAACCCAGCTTGCGCGTTAAAGGGGGGGTGCCTGAGCATCGCGACTCAGGGCTCCTACCGGCTCTCCGGCCCTCACCCTGTGGTCTTGTCCATGGCATCGCGACCTGGCAAGCCAGCGACGGCTGAGACCAGCCCAAGAGCCAGGATCTGAAGACGTAGAGCACTGGCATCTGGCCAAATTTGCAGGAACACACTCCAAGATAAGGCCCAGAGCCAGGCGCAACCCGCCTTGAGGTAGGGCCCCGTGAGTCCCGCGCTGGCTCACGAGTGCCCAGATACACCTCATCAAGCCCTACCGTGCCGGCCACGTGTCAGGGTGGGGCTGTATATGCCCCGGGGGCTCCTCCCGGAGGGGGCCCCCCTCCCACGTACCAGTGGAAGCACCATACTCCGCACTGGTTGATGACACTACCGAGGAGCGGCTATGCCCGTACGCATACGGAAGCGCTATGCTCCGCGCTGGTGATAAACAACTGAGGGTGGCCTCCGGGCCGCATCAACCTCAGGGAGCCCAGAGCTCAGTGTCTGGCCCTGTCGCAACGCCTCCCCTTGGAAGTGCCGCGCGAAGGGGCTGGGCACGGGGGCTGCGCCTGGGTCACGCCCAGACGCACGCCACCTGGCCAGGCCCCCCCGGGCCTGGTTCATTGCACGTCCCTCCCCGAGCGGAGCCAAGGTACGAAGGCTATTTGAGCGTCAAGGGGAACTCCTGAGCATCGCGACTCAGGAGCCTAACTGGTCACGTAGCCCCTCACTCCTTAGTTCCGGAAGGCTAATGGCGGTTGAGGTATGCGCGGGGCCGGGCCCTGCAGACGTAGAACGGTAGATCCACCCACACCTCGCCTCCCTACTTGATGTTCGAGCGCCAAGGGGGACCCCTGAGCATCGTGACTCAGGGGCCTAACTTGTCACGTAGCCCCTCACTCCTTGGTCCCGTCCTGGTTTCCGGTCGGGGCCAATGGCGGCTGAGGTATGCGCAGGGCCGGGCTCTGCCGGCGTAGGACACAAGCAAGTAGGAAGGAATAATGCAAATTTCAGGGAATTCAAAAGCAAATATTACAGTCCATGCTGTTACCACAGCATCAAACATAAGTTTTAACGCCTCTCCGAGGCATGGTACATGCGCAGGAATTAAAAACAGGTCAGGAGCCACGACAGAGTCACTTGCCGGCGGGGGAGCCACGTGGAGTAGGTTCGCCTTGTGGAGCAGCAGGGCTAGCAACGCTCCGCTTCGGCCTGGTACTGAAGGCCCGGAACTTCCCCAGCAGGTCTCCGCGCGACCCTTCACGGCCTCAGCAGCGGCAGCGGCGCACTCGCCGCTCACTGGCTCCAGCAGGCTATCGAGGTCGATGTTGCGGTCGCGAAGATAGATGTGGGTGAAGACCCGCGTCAGTGCTACAGAAGACAAGACGCGTGCCTCGGCCTCAGCGGTAGGGCCAAGGCCGAGGGTGACATCGTGAAGGGCGCGAACCAGGAAGGGAAGCACCTTGGCGGGGCCATCCTCCTCGCCGGCCAGCGGGCTCTCAAGGCCGCTGTCATAAAGTGTCTTCAGCGAAGTGTGAGCCTTCTCTTCCATATCCGCGAAGGCCACGCGATCCTCAGCGAGAACTCGGGCCTTGCCGTCCAGCTCAACCCTCCTCGCCTCCATCTCTTGCTCCAGCATGCCTAGGAGGCCACGACGCCTCTTGAGCTTGGCCTCCAGGTCCTTGACGGCCACCTCGCGAACCTTGATGCTTTCCTCCTACTCTTGGCGGAGGCGGGCCTCCTCGGCAAGCTGGTTCTGCAGGCCCTTTAGCTTGCTCTCCAGCATCTCACAGCGACCTTGGGTGCTAGCTGCCTCTCCCAAGGCAGCATCGCGGGCAACCTTCGCCTCATGGACGACCTGCTTCTCCTCGTCGCAAGCCATCGAGGCCTGGACCAGCGCCGCCCGTATAGAAGCGTCGGAGCGAATCCAGCCAGAAGCCAGCTCCAAGCGCCCGGCCACCAGACGGGGGTCGGCGCCCAGAAGATCCTGCCGCAGACGGTCCAGTCCGCAAGGGCGCGATCCAGAACAGTATTCAGAGAAGCAGCAGTCGGTGGAGTAGGAGGAGAGGATGGCTATGGGACCGCTGTGCCTTGAGGCGGAACCAGCGGCGCCGTGACGGCAGGGGAGGCAGCGTCAAGCAAGGGCACCTCGGGAGTCGCCTGGGTCAAGGAGGCTGAGCTCGCCCCAGCGAGCTCAGCCTGGCCTCGCAAGGACGCCTGGGCAGGAGAGGCCTGCGTGTCACGATCACCTTCTTTCTCGGGCAGAGGCATTTCCGCGGATAGGACCTTAGGAGCTCCCTTCGGCTTCTTTGCCGCGGGCGCCTACCTTGATGAAGGATATGGACATCAGGTCTCATCGACAGAGCAATAATCAAGACGGGAAGCAGGCACTTACAGGTCATCGCTGGTGGACTCGAGCAGCCTCCGGCCGTACTTAAAGCCCGAGAGCCGGCTGCAAGGGTCGGCTTCAAGGGGCTCGGGAGCAGGAGGCATGCCTGCGGATCGCCCCGGGGCCGGAGCAGACCCGTGGGGGACCAGCCTAGTCCGGTCCTTCTTCGGGATCGGAGGCAGGCTCCCGCCGCCCTGCTCACCCTCATCCTCGTCGTCATCACTCAGAGGGAGGTGGAGAGTGCGGGACCTGTGCCGAAGGGGAGGAGCTCTTGACTCTGCCCCCAAGTCAACCCCCTCTCCCTGCTCCCCTTCTTCCTTCTCTTCGCTGGAGTCGTCGGAGGACACGTCCACCAGGTCCTCTGGAGCCTCCACGGGCATGGGCCCGTCCCCGTTGAAGGCAGGCATGGACCCCACTACCTGCTCCCAATCCTCGCGAAGGAACAGGGGCGTAGGAGCGCCCTCCAGCCTTGCCACGTCGCCCCCAACCAAGGACTGGAGGACCGCAGCCAGATCCTCGTCGGCCAAGACCACAGGGCTCGAGTGAGGCCTCCACATCGGAAGCGAGTACTGACGGAGCGGGGCCAGCTAATGCTCCAGGAACTCCCTCAGCAGCGATGCACCGGTCAGCTTCGCCGCCGCCACACTGGTCGGCCTCAGATCTGCGTCCATCCTCTCCAACACCAGCTTTGCGCAGGGATCCAGAAGCTCCACTCAGGACCAGTCGTCGGAACTCACGGGGTGCTCCGTGGGCAGGATCAGCCGAGGATGGGTGCGCCCAGCATCCACCAAGACCCACTTGCTCCTGAAACCCTCAATCCTCTTCCCAGGGTTCGATATGGCGATGGAGCTGCCGTACGCGACGAAGCTCGCGCACGCTGAGGCGGAACCACGGGAGGTCCGGAGGGAGAAGTAGTGGCGTAGCAAGGCCACCGAGGGCTTCACCCCTACGTGAGCCTCACAATAGTAGGCGAAGATCACCAGAAGAAGGACGGAGTTGGGATGGAGGTGCAGAGCTTGAATATTGTAGTGGCGGAGGACAGAGAAGAAGAACTCAGAAAAGTGAGGCACCAGACCGGCGACGATGGCGCTCATGAAGAGCGGATAGAAGGTGCTCCCTCGACCTTCAGGGACGGTAGAGTCGGCCTTGAACACCTTCGTCCCGTCGATGCCCTGCACCTCCGCCATCTGGCGCACCAGGGCAAGGCTCGCCCCCGACACATTTGGCGGGTCCAAGGCAGGCGAGTACCAAGCTCCGACCGGGGTTTGGCGAGGCGCCATGACTGGCTAGGGCGCATGGGCGGAGTAGATGTGAAGATTTTGGAAGCAGGGAGGAGAGGCGCAAGAAAGGGGATCTGAGCAGCAACAGGAGGAAATAAAGGAGGCAAGGGAGATGCCGCTCTTTTATCAACTCACGCGGTTACAGAGGCGCCCACGTCTAATCAACTACCACGCGGCGCCCAAGGCCGCAGGATGTTAGGGCTCGCGGCGTTCTCACTTGCCCCTTCGCCTCTCTGCTCAGCCAAGTCCGGGCGCGCCGTGGGCCCCGGGGCTACTGTCGGCGTTCTGGGAACGGGGGTCCCTAGACTTGCCTGCCTGCGGCCTGTGCGTGGCTCAAAGGAGGCCCAACACAGCCCATCTTCATCAACACAGGATCAAGACCCTCGCGAGGGGCCAAGCCTCGCGGGGCGGACGACAAGAAGCTTCCTCAGGCACGGCCTCGTCAGGCTGGCTCATGAGGAGGCGGAGAGTTCAAGGCGGGGTACCTCGCGAGGTGCCCATGACGCAAGCCATGACGACCAGGGGCGCCAGTCGGGCGCCAGCCCGCGCAGTGTCCTCCTTTCCTCTTTGGTGCAAAGGGAGCAGGCGCAGGCGAGAGCATCAAGCAAAGGCGTCCATTTCGGTGCAACAAGACCAAGACCAGCCCAACGGCCAGAAGGAAGTCATTGTGGAGCCCAAGCCGGCGTCATCACCAGAGCCTTTGACAGGCGAGGACCAACTTTAGTCAGGATAAGTGTACCCGCTGTTCCCCTTCAAAATGGCCAATTGTTGGCGCCCTTCCCGCTCAATATTTGGGGAGAGGCCCAGGGCCTTCGCCTATAAATAGGACTAGCAACCCCCAGGGTAGAGACACCGGGACCTGACCTAGCAATCCGAATCCTCACCAAGAAACCAGTAGATAGAGTGATTGAACTCCTCCCAGCAGTTCGTCGCCCCAGCCAAGAACAGACCCTCGCGAGGCTGTTCTGCCTTGTATTGTTCATCATCAAAGCCCAAGAGGCAATCCACCACACCACACACTGGAGTAGGGTATTACACCACAATGGTGGCCTGAACCAGTATAAATCTTGTGTCCCTTGTGCTGTTCAGTTTGGTAGTTTAGGTCCTAACGATTCAGCGAGGAGCGAGCCGGTAGAGGGTTGAATCTCTGCGCGCACCCAGTGTTCGAACCTCAAGGGTCTGCCGGAACCCGAAATCCGACATTGCCGGATCAACATTTTCCTTATAGAACTTGAGCTCCTCTGTAGCACAAACCGACCTATCATAGGCCGCATCACCTTCCTCACAATCCAAAGCAATTTTACGATTTCCGTGAATCGTAATAGTCCCTTTATGACCCGGCATTTTGAGCTGCAAGTAAATATAACAAGGCCTCTCCATGAATTTTGCATAAGGCGGTCGCCCAAACAGTGCGTGGTACGGGCTCTGGATTCTCACCACTTCAAAGGTCAATGTCTCAGACCGGGAGCCATGTTCATCACCAAACACAACTTCCAAAGCGATCTTACCTACAGGATATGCCGATTTACCTGGTACCACACCATGAAAAACAGTGTTGGACGGTTTAAGACTCTTGTCTGTCAACCCCATGCGGCGGAAGGTCTCATAATACAGAATGTTGATACTGCTTCCCCCATCCATGAGTACCTTGGTGAACTTATAACCTCCCACCTGAGGCGCCACCACCAAAGCCAGTTGAACCGGATTGTCAACCCGGGGCGGATGATTCTGCCTACTCCACACAATAGGTTGTTTGGACCACCGCAGATAACGTGGTACTGCCGATTCAACAGCATTGACTGCCTTCTTGTGAAGCTTCTGATCATGCTTGCACAAACTAGCGGTGAACACATGATACTGGCCACCATTCAACTGTATTGGGTGACTCTGGTAACCCGACTGTTGCTGATTTCCTTGATTACCCTGCTGGTTATTACCACCTTGGTTGTTCTGGTTGCCCTGATTATTCTGAAATCCAGAGTTTGAACCGTCACCACCATGAAAACCTGGACCTGAACCGCCTGATGGACCCTGATCATACCGGAAAAGATCAGAGTTTTTAACTCCTTCATAATGTTACCATCCTTCCAGAGATGCATTGCAGGAGCCTCCTTGGTCCCATGCTTTGGACAGGGCTGATTCAATAAGCGCTCCAGATTCATTCCGCTGCCACGCTGGGACGGTTTACCCTTATGACACTGCACATTAGTGTTAGCCACAAAATCTGAATCCACCTTACGCTTACTGTTATTCCCATGGCCTCCTTGGTTGTGCTGCTGTCCCTTTGCACCGCCGTCCTTCTTTCCCTTCTCCGGTTTCTCATCATCAGAATCGGGATCCTTGGTATTATTAGAATCGGCATACTTGACCAAGGCTGCCATGAGAGTTCCCATGTCGTTGTAGTGGCGCTTCAGCCGTCCCAACTTCATCTTCAGTGACTTAAACCGGCAATTACACTCTAGTGTTATGATTGCTTGACCAACGTTAATCCGGTCAGACGAGTGCAAAACCTCTGAAACCCGGTGTACCCAATGAGTTGTTGAATCGTTCTCCCCTTGAACACAAGCATCCAGATCCACAATGGACATGGGCTGTTTGCACGTGTCTTTGAAATTGCCTATAAACTGAGCCTTCAACTGATCCCATGACTCGATGGAGTTAGCTGGTAGATTTTTCAACCAAGTACGGGCCGTTCCTTCCAACATCATCGTGAAGTACTTTGCACAAGCCGCTTCATCTACATCCAGCATCTCCATTGCCATCTCATAACTCTCGACCCACGCCTCAGGTGGCTGATCCGCCGTGTAATTAGGCACTTTACATGGACCCTTGAAATCTTTGGGCAGACGCACATTACGGAGAGCCGGAATAAGACACGACACTCCCCAGGAACTGAAGGCAAGCCCGGTGCCTCGGTCGACTGACGCTGCTGGCTGAACTGGGGCGGGTTGATGACGACCCAAAGCAGCCTCCCTTTGTTCCCTGCCATGATCCATCACATCTTGAGCATTACGATGCCGCGCACTACTAGACTCTTCCGGTTCATCCATACGCCTGCTATAGCTTGGGCTCAGACGAGGGGTTGAATGAATTCTATCCCGGCTATAAGAATAAGCCTGCTGCTGTACCACGGCAGTTTGGAGAAGGTCCCTAGCCCACCGCGTTTCAATTGCTGCTATTGAATCACCCTCCATCGGAATGGCTGCCAGGCGTGATGCTGCGGCAATCATGTTGTCCAGAGGACTCGAGAAGTGACCCAGCGGTGTAGGCATGTATTGCGGCGGGTTGTCTGTTCACCGTGATGGTTCTGTTATCCGTAGTTGATCTGGAGCTGTCCTAGGCGCATCAGTCCGGTTTGCAGCTGCCGGATTGCTCGGCCCAGCGCCTGGTGTTTGAAAGATATTCAATCCTTCGTAGACCGGTGGCAGACGAGACCGGTACTTCCTTTGCATTACATTCTCTGATGCAGTCCGATCCAGCATGAGTCGATAATTCTGCGCCTGTATCTGCTATGACTGGGCATCCAACACGGCCCGTTCTTCAGCCATCCTAGCATCCTCAGTTGCCAGATCCTCCTTAGCCTGTGTTATCTGGTCCTTCAGCTTCGTAATATCCGCATTGTGCTGATCCCGCGTCTCCGGGGTGACTGCCATGGTTAACAAAGTCGCCCAGGCATCCATTAAGCCGGAGAGGACTTGAGCCGGTCGGCGCGCCGGGACTCCTGCCGCGGCTGCTGATCCAGTATTCATTGCTGCTGTAGACGAAGACTGCAACGTGGGCTGTGTTCCGGCCGTGTAAACAGCAACCCGACTTGGTGTTTCAAGGAGGTCCGGAATACTGTTGCCATCGGAATATCCTTCGAACACACCGTTATGAATCTGGTAAAAGGACTCGATTTCGCCAGTGGATGACTCGCCGTCGGAATAGACGGCCGTCTCGCCTTCAGACACCGGTTCAGATCCAATCTCATGGACACATCCTACGAACGCACGCTTCATGGCGGGCTTAACCCGGGCTAGACTTTCACGCTGAGCCGTTTCGACGAGGTCGGTGCAGATGTCCGGCTCAGGGCCCGGTTCACCGATTTTGCCGATGAAAACATGAATTCCGCCAAAGGGGACCCGGTACCCATACTCGATTGAGCCGGTCTCGAGGCCCCAACCTTCGTCGTCGATGTAGAGCTTGCCGCGACGACTCTTGGTCATCCGGCCGACCACGTACCCCTTGAGTCCTTCAAAGCTGCCCTTCAAGAACTGGAATCCATCGTGCGATAGCCTCACGGTGGGCGCCAACTGTCGTGGAATTAACACATCAGATGTTCTCATGAAAGGACTTAGTCGTGGAGCCATCGCAACGGGTTAGCTTGAAGGGGTTAAAGCGGACAAGGGACACGAGAGTTTATACTAGTTCGGCCCCTTCGATGAAGGTAAAAGCCTACATCTAGTTGTGATGGGATTGATTGGGTTTCGATGACCAGGAAGCAAATACGCTTGCCTGAGTCTCGAGTTGTTGTCTGTCTTTGAACCGCCGCCGGGTCGTCCCTTTATATACACAGGTTGACGCCCAGCCGGTTTACAGAGCCCCGAAGCCGACTCATACAAAGTGTCCGGCTCGGTCTCTCCTTTCCTAACTTATATTACAAGTTACATATTCATGGCGGTCTACCACTATGGGCCCTAATCCGCCTTTGGGCTTCGGGCCTCTAAGCTTTATTAGTCAAGCGCTATCTTCTGGGTCTTCATGGGCTTCTGCATAGTTGAGGGTGAACCGGGCCCTCCTGGCCGGTTTACACTCAATAGCTATATCTCCAATAGGGCGTTTTCGCACCCACGGAGTATGAATGGGGAAACGGAGGGAGGCGGGGAACTAAGGGGGAACAATGTTTCAGTTTGAGACGCGCTTGTTTGAAATTTGGGGAAAGTTACAAACTTTGCCCCCATCTAAAATTTCGGGCATATTGCGGGTTGGGGGTAGGACAGTCATGTCAAGTGTCCTAAATGTGGGCGGGATAGATTTTGGCCAAGCACATGGGTGTTTAGGCGCCCATGGTGTATGAATGCTTCTCGGAGGCGGTTGAGACTGGCGTCTTGGTGAAGTTACAAACCTACCCCGGTTTAGACCTTTGGACATCGGGCCGATAGGCTACACGGGCCAGAGTCAGGACAGTAATTTCCTACCACCAAAACATTAGTCTCGCGCGGTTTCGGGTGACCAGAGGCCTATTTGGCGCTTCGTTCAATATTTGGGAGCAGAAGCATTAACATTTTCGGTTCTCTTGAATTGAACTTTCAGGATTTGTCAAACTTCACAAATCTTTACTCTTGAAAATCCTAAAGCTACGATTATTTGTAATAGAGGGGGTACATTTTAATATACATTGTACACGAGTATATATTAAAAAATATGCAACTTACCTCAGTTCATGCATGGTTCCAGGTATAATCTCCTTGGTTGCAAAAAAAAGTTAGATATGCATATGAATATATATACCATGTTCAAACTCACAACAAAGATTGATGCCCCCTTTTACATCCGATTTACAAATGCCATTATCTCGGGTTCAAATAGATGAATGCACTTCCTATGAATTCGAATCTTCGAAACCCCCTTTATGTTGAATTCAACATGTATTTTATTTCGTAGCTAGCAATTTGGAATGTATCCATGCAAGTGACAAATGTATAAAGTGCTTCACACTAACAACATGGAGTGCACTAATTAATGTTTATATATGAATTGCAAAAGCATCCATTGCCTGTATTTCAAACCGCTCTCACTCTATGGATCGATAATATGAAATAAACACATGCACATGCTAGAATTCAATAGAGTATGGGTGTCTGATAGACCGATTTTCGTCCATACGCAATTTTGCAAAATTCATGATCTCATCCAAAAATAATAATGCCATTTATATTTTAATTTAATGCGTAGAACCGCCTTTTACATGTAGATATCTCTCTATCTAACGCATAAGTGCACAAACATAATATGCATCAGCATTTCTCTTTCACACATGCTCACAATCTCTCTCAGGGTGTCGGGGTGTCTCACGCACATGCTCTCTCTGTTTCTCTATCTCTCTTTCTGACTACTATGTACCACTCTTTTCACTAATCTCCGTTGGAAAACACTATTTCTCTCACATGCATATATAGACATGCACGGTCTCTACTAGCCCTCTATACGCACATATATGTGCCTACGTGTCTCCCTCACGCACATTATGTTTAGGCCTCCCTCGCACACATTGCCCCCCCGACACACCTCTCTAATAGTAGTTGGCAGATATGATTTCATCATATCATTCGGTAGGATATCCCTGGCTGTTAGGCTGGATGGTAATACGAGGCAAAGTTTTACCCTAGTTCGGATCGGACCCTTGCAGTTGAAGAAAGAGCCTACTCCTGGTACTGTATATTAGTGTTAGGGGTGTGTACAAAGTACACGTGAATACCAGGCATTGTGCGTGTGTGTATACTATCGACGAACTAGCCCCCAAGCTTGTATAACATACTAAGGGCCTAGGGTTACAAATCATATATAGTCGGCTTAGCACCAGTGGGGATAGAGTCCTCCGCGACTCTGGTAGCTTCGTGTTGTACTCCGAGTCCTCCACATGGGTCTCCGTATAACACGTCTCGGTCCAACCTATATGTGGCGCAGGATGGAACGGACCCAAGAGTCTTCATGTTGACCCACCACAACTATAAATGATGTGCCCACCACACCACACACGCAATCGGCCACTAAGAAAATAAGCATATACAATAGTACAACGGTATCTAGCTCATGATACGTCTCCATATTTTGTTGATGAAACTGACGGACTTTGCATTTGATGCGTGCTCCGTATTTTGTTAACGACACTTACGGTCATTGTATTTGAAGCGAAAGCATGATATGGTCACGGGACTTCAGAATAAGCTCATCACGGTCACCACATACATTTTGTCGTGCTAACCAACATGTGGTTGGATGGTTAGAGGAGAGTGGTTTCTCGAGCCCACCAAGGTTAAAGTCCCGGTGCTCGCATTTATCTTGTGTTAATTTTAGTATTTTCCAGCGATGTACGTTCAGTGGGAGGAGACGTTCCACTCGACTACGAGGCACCCATGGTGACTTCGTAAAATCTCAAGATCATATATGCTGGCGGCGGCAGACCGGCGGTGGGGAGTGGTTTCGGGGAGGGCTGGCCGGCCGC
>NC_057807.1:111362666-111405371 GCF_018294505.1 Triticum aestivum
CGACTGACGTGTAGCCTCACCCCGCACGTACACATGCACGCATGCAAGACACGCACACATGTAAGCGTGCAACACTGACACGTACACATAACGTACACGCGCACGCATGCTGGCGTGCAACACTGACACGTACACATGCACTCACGAACACACGCACGTACGCACCCATGCATGCAACACTGAAACGCACCCTTGCACGTACGCACCCATGCATGCAACTCTGAAACGCACCCTTGCACGCACGCAACACTCGCACGCCTGCATGCACACAGCACACGATGCAAGACACACGCTTAACTACATGAAAAAGATGACGTCACACTCAATGAACAATCATCGGTTTATTAAATGCCCGCTTCTGACCGCCCTGGCCCACCAAAGGTTCCTCTGCTGTGCACTGCCTGCGTTGGGTCACTGACATGCAGGCCATGCACCCAAAGAGCCCACACGTCAGTGGAAGAACGGCGCGGTGTCCTAGGTCAGAGTCGAGGGCGCCACTCGCGGCACGCCCGGCTGAACACGCCTCCGTGCCGCATTCAAACGCCTCCATGAAACCCGCCCGTGTGGAAGCCGAGAAACCCACTCTGGACACACATCCATTCATGACCGGGCCGGCGTTAAACGCAACGCAGGCCGAGCTCCTCTCGTCCGCTGTCTATTTAATCTCCTATTTAAACGAGGCCAAATGCTAGCCAAGAATCGCACACCTCCGCTGAGGGAGTCCTGGACTAGGGGGTGTCCGGATAGCCGGACTATCATCATCGGCCGGACTCCAAGACTATGAAGATACAACATTGAAGACTTCGTCCCGTGTCTGGATGGGACTTTCCTTGGCGTGGAAGGCAAGCTTGGCGATACGGATATGTAGATCTCCTACCATTGTAACTGACTCTGTGTAACCCTAGCCCTCTCCGGTGTCTATATAAACCTGTCATGCCCAAGATGCGACCCTATCCTAAAGGAACTCGAAGGTCCCACCAAGGATAGAAGCGCATCTTGAAGACGCTTTTGCAAGGTGGATATCATTACATCAACATTACATAATAGATAGGGATACATACAAAAGACATACAATGCCGCACGAGTACAACAATACATCATACATAAGAGCAACATCCGACTATGGATGAAACACAAACAGAAGCTCAAACGACATCCACCCTGCTAGCCCAGGCTGCCGACCTGGAACCTATCCCCTGATCGAAGAAGAAGCAGAAGAAGAACTCCAAACAAGCAAACATCGCGCTCGCGTCATGATCATCGCATAACCTGTACCTGCAAGTGTTGTTGTAGTAATCTGTGAGCCACGAGGACTCAGCAATCCCATTACCATGGGTATCAAGACTAGCAAAGCTTAATGGGAAAGGAAGCGGTACAGTGGTGAGGTTGCATCAGCGACTAAGCATGATATGGTGGCTAACATACGCAAAAGAGAGCGAGAAGAGAAACAAAGGAACGGTCGCGTCATGATCATCGCAATGATCAAGAGGTGATCCTGAACACCTACTTACGTCAAACATAACCCAGAAAACCGTGTTCACTTCCCGGACTCCGCCGAGAAGAGACCATCACGGCTACACACGCGGTTGATGCGTTTTAATTCGGATCTGGTGTCAAGTTATCTACAACCGGACATTAGCAAATTCCCATCTGCCACATAACCGCGGGCACGGCTCTCGAAAGTTTATACCCTGCAGGGGTGTCCCAACTTAGCCCATGACAAGCTCTCGCGATCAACGAAGGAATAGACCTTCTCCCAGGAAGACCCGATCAGTCTCGGAATCCCGGTTTACAAGACATTTCGACAATGGTAAAACAAGACCAGCAAGACCTCCCGGCGTGCCGACATCCTGATAGTAGCCGCGCGTATCTCGTCTCAGGCCACGACCGGATGAACACTACGTACGGCAACCGACGATACCCCAAGTTGCCTAGGGGCGGCACCGCAAGTGGCTCTGGTTTGGACCAACACTTAGACAAGCATTGGCCCGGGGGGGCTAAAATAAAGATGACCCTTGGGTTAATTACTCCCAAGGGAAAGTAGGTGGTGGTGAGGCAAATGGTAAAACCAAGGTTGGGCCTTGCTGGACAAGTTTTATTCAAAGCGAACTGTCAGGGGGGTCCCATAAATCACCCGACCGCGTTAGGAACGCAAAATCCGGGAACATAACACCGGTATGACGGAAACTAGGGCGGCAAGAGTGGAACAGAAACCAGGCATAAGGCCGAGCCTTCCACCCTTTACCAAATATATAGATGCATTAATGATATAAGAGATATTATGATATCCCAACCAAAATCCTGTCCACCATGGAGCAATCTTCAACTTCACCTGCAGCTAGCAACGCTATAAGAGGGGCTGAGCAAGCGGTAACATAGCCAAACAATGGTTTGCTAGGAATGGTGTCAAAGGTTAGAGGTTCATGGCAATTTGGGAGGCTTGAAGAGCAAAAGATAGGTAACGCAGCATAGCGATAGAACGAAGCAACTAGCATAGCAATGATAGTAGTGAGATCCAGGGTAGCGGTCATCTTGCCTGAAATCCCACTAGGAAGAAGAACGAGTCCATGAAGAAGATGAAGCCACGAAGATGAACCACACGTAGACGAACGCATCCTCACGATCGCAACGAAACGGGAACTATCGAGATGAAGCACACAACATGGTAAACACCACACACATAGACAAGACATGATGCACAACAAGCATGATGCATGACCAAGCTACATGAAGCTACTCATGGCAAGAGATGATGCAAACAAGAACAACACATCAAGGCAAGTTTAAATGAGGCCGGGAACAACATATAACAATTCCGGTAAGTCCTCATATGCATATTTCGAAATTGGTCCAGAACTTAATAAACCTTATGTTCAAGTTGTTAAACAGCAAGTTAAGATGCACCACGATGAACTACACGAAATTCTAGTCAAGTTACATATAAAGTTCATTAGATTCGGAGCTACGGCCTAGAAGATATGAGCAAAACAAGTTAAACATGGCATTGATGCTAAATGCATACAAACATCAAGCAAACACACCAAAACAAGGATGCAACATGGTAATATGAAGCTACATGCAAAATCAAGCAAGTTTCATATAGAGCACACTCAAAACGGAGCAACGGTTCAACACACACACACTATACAAGTCATAGCAACAATCTATCCAAAACAGCAACTAGGCATATTGCAAGCATCAAAACAATATGCTACAGCACCCCAACATAATAACAAAAGGCATGATCATGAAGTACAGTTAAAGCACAACAAAACATAAACACTGAGCTATCTCCAGAAACAACTAGAACATGCTCAAAATGACATGGAAAGATTGCAAATAATAACAGTTTCAGACTTTAGCAGAAATAACATCAGGTTGCAATGTTTAGAGCTATCAAACAACATGCTACAGGAACATATCATGGCAAACAAAGGCATGTCATGAATCTACTAATAGCATAGAACAAAAGTCCCTTACTGACCATGAGCCAAAAGGGCACAGAAAATATGATGTCACCCATGTAAACATGGCAAGTTATATTACAGATTCATACGTGGCAGGACCAACAATAAGTAGGCATGTTCGTGAGCTTGAACCACACACCACAGAGCAAGACATGGCATGGCAAGGCAACCAACAGTAAGAAGACATGTTTGTGAAGCTAAGCATGGCAATAGCAAGTTCATAGGGTGCATGGATCACTAGGAAACAATCATGGAAACATAGAACTTAATGTTAACAGGCTAATAGCAACATTATCAAGTAACTTTGGAGCAAGATATGAACATGTTACAGCAGGCTATAATTGCAACCAAGGGCATGAATGGATAGAGAAAGACATTTAGATCAAAACATGTTTATAGAACATCTCCAGATAATGCACGAAATGACTTGTAGAAGCATGTTTACATAGCAACAAAATATAACAGAATCTGTCTAGCAAAACAGCAACAGCAAGTACCCTACTTAGCAAGCTTGATACACTCAGCACACAACTCACAAAAATACATGGCATACACCCCTGGAAAGATGGCATGGCATAGATCAACATACATGTAGAGCTCATACTCATAGGATGCACACATCAATCATGGCAAAAATGATAAATGAGCAAGTTATAACAGTTTCAGCAGATTAACATCAACATGCACTCTTCCAACAGCATTTCGGGCATCAAGATGAGCTCAAAAGAAAATGATGCAATGGAATGAAATGAAGAACTCATTGAGATGAACAATTTGACATATTACACGCACAAAACGGAGGAGCACACAGGGAGATACAGCAGGTCAAATATGCACCAGAATGCAGTAATTTTACGACTTAGCAGACTTTTAGTGAAAAAAAAACAGGATGGCGCAAAATTGCTATATAGCGCACGGGGCGGGGAACATGCAGGCTCACCCATTGGGCTCGGCCCGTTTGCAGAGGAGGGGCAAGGTGGGCTGGAGCAGGCCAGCAGGAGGAGGGCCGGCGATGGGCCAGGACGAGGCCGGCCCACGCGGGGGGTCATCGGCGTCCTCCCGACGAGGACGACGCACCGCGGTGGTGGATCTCCGGCGAGGGCTGCGAAGGCCGGGGATGTGCAGGCGGCACCGGAAACGGGTAGATCGGCGACGGGGCATTCGAATCCAGGGCGGAGATGCCGTGCTCCGGCGATGGCGAGGCGGCGCACCTGCGAGAGAGAGGGGTCGGGTGAGAGGGAGAAGAGGAAGAGAGAGGGAAGGAGAAGAAGGGAGAGGACGGCGCTCGGGCGGCTCTTGCCGGCGGCGGGGAGGGAAGGGACCGGCGGTGGGGTCCGACAGGAGGCGCGCGGGATCCGGCGAGGAATCCGGCGACTGGAGGCGGGGGCGCTGGGCGCGGGCGGCGCTTGAGCAGGGAGGCGAGGCGAGGGCACCTGCGGGCGCAGTCGGGGCCCGGGTTCGGCCCGGGGCGGGCCTGGCCTGGGTCTCGGGCCCTAGGCGGCGCTGGGAGGCTGGGGCGGCGACAAGTGGCGACCGGGGAGTGGTTGCGGGCGCGGGGAGGCTGAGGTGGCGCCCTAGGAGTGGCTGGAAATGCGTGGCGACGGCAGAGCCAAGTGGCAGAGGCGGGATGGGCCGGCGCAGAAAACGAGGAGAAGGTGGGAGGTGGCGGCTGCGGGAGGTTAGGGGAGGCTAGGGGCTAGGGTTGCCCAATTTAGGAAGGAGGGGTGTTTATATAGGATAAGTGCTAGTGTTAGGGGGATTTTGGAGGGGTTTCGGACCCTCGGATCTCGATCTGACGGCACCGGACGCGATGAGGGGGTAGGTTGGACCTTGAGGGTTGTGAGAGAGAGGTTTGGGCTGAGGGGAGAGAAGGGAAGTGCAGCCCGACAACTGTTTCCGGAGACCGAAAACGTCCGGCGATAGACCGGCTATATTGCGGTTGTAGGTTTAACGGTTGGGCTATCCAATGGACTCCGAATGCGACGAAATTTGGCAGGCGGTCTGTCTACGCTATAATAAGACCGCATGCCAAGCTTCGACCCATTCCGAGAACATTTTTATGCCATAATAAGACCGCATGCCAAGCTCGGCATTGGCTCAAAAGCCTCCCAGAAAGAGCTCGAGGACGCGTTTAGAGCAAATTTTCAGGGGACTTATGTCCGCCTTCCGGATGCAGACGATTTAAGTCACATAACTCAACAGCCCGGAGAGTCAGCACGCAAATTCTGGAACAGGTTCCTGACCAAAAAGAACCAAATAGTTGACTGTCCGGATGCCGAAGCCTTAGCAGCTTTTAAACATAATGTCCGAGACGAGTGGCTCGCCAGACACCTCGGCCAAGAGAAGCCAAGAACAATGGCCGTGCTAACAAGCCTCATGACCCGCTTTTGCGCGGGGGAAGATAGCTGGCTAGCAAGATGTAGCACCAGCGACCCGAGTACATCCGAGATCAGAGATGGAAACGAAAAATCACGGTGTAGAAAGGACCAGCGCCGAAATAAAGAAAAAAGCCCAAAGAACACGGCGGTCAACGCCGAATTCAAAAGCTCGCGGCCGAACAATAAAACACTGCCTCTTAAGGATAACAGTGACGAGCTATCCAACCTGAACAAAATTTTGGATCGGATATGTCAAATCCACAGTACTTCCGGGAAGCCTGCAAACCACACCCACTGGGATTGTTGGGTTTTCAAATAGTCCGGCCGACTCAACGCCGAACACAAGGGGCTCGGCGCGCCAAGCTAGGATGATGACGAAGCCCACCAGCAGAGCGCCGGAAAACAAAAGACTTTCCCACAAGAAGTCAAAATAGTAAATTCACGTCATGTGATAATACGGAATAACAGTGTGGCACCCGCCAAAGTAGGTGTCGCACGGTCCACCCCAGCGGAACCTCGAGATTGGATGTCAAAACCAATTACTTTCGACCACCTGGACTATTCCAGAAGTATTCGAAACGCAGGATGGACTGCTCTAATATTGGATCCTATAACCGATGGACTACAATTTACACAAGTCCTAATGGATGGCGGCAGCGATTTAAACCTGCTATATCCGGACACAATCCGCAAGTTGGGGATAGACCGTACTAAAATTCGCCATAGCCGTACTTCCTTCAAAGGAGTGACGCCAGGCCCTTACGCCAAGTGCACGGGCTCCTTACTACTAGAAGTTGTGTTCGGGTCACCCGACAACTTCCGACGCGAAAAGCTAATCTTTCATATCGCCCCATTCAAAAGTAGCCATCAAGCACTATTGGGACGTGAAGCTTTTGTCCGCTTTAACGCAATACCACACTACGCGTCTCTTACACTTAAAATGCCCGGTCCACGCGGCATTATCTCATTAAAAGGTCGTTCAAGACACCGGACACGGCTAGACGAGTCCGACATAAACAAACTAGGGGCTCCCTAGCCGCACACCCCTTTGCAAATGGCTGTGCGTATGAGCAATAAGGAGCCAATAAAAGCTCAACTTTATTCATTTATTCATGCTTTGTTTTAAATACATTCTTAACATGATTCCTTTTCAAACTAAGTTCCTCTCTTTTACAGATGAACAGCGTGTTACACCCGTCCAGGATACAGCACAACGGAGACACATGCGCAGACGTGCAGTAGGGACCCGTTGCAAGGATTCTTTTCAGATTAAGACCCTACGTAAACCTTTTTTACTGTCTCTTGTTGCTATACATCCCCTGGTTTCTCATCATAACCAGAGAGGAGGCTGACGTTTTGGCATCGGCCGCGTCAGAGGACCTTGCGTGTACCTGGACACTAGGGGCTTAGGGCATTGATCTGCCCGTCATCATAAAGACCGAACACCTCAAGGAGTGTTCGGCATCTCGAGTTAGGCCTTATATGCATCAACTCTGAATCATGTCTTTGGTCAAATGTTGGGTTTGCCCGGCTCCTGTGTTTTGCTGCCTTACATTCCGTATCATCGGCAAACGCGGCACCAGGAGAACTACTGCGATTGTGCCCCGGTTCGGCCGGGTGAGCACCTCAGTAGGGAAAGCCGAAAACTGACTGTCATGATGTAGCGAGAGACTGGTCAACCACTCAATTGACCTATGGAATGTTTAGAATTCCTCCGCTTTGACGAAGGACCGCTTCCCGGTCAGGCACACACGCGCCCCAAATACGGAGAGCGCGGTGCCCCTAGGGGCTATATCGTAGCCCCACCTTCGAACTCCTATGGCTAAGTGAAAGTGATAAAGCATTATAGTCCGGTTGCCTCGTTTGCTACGCTACCACCTCCTTCACAGGACCAAGAAGTTGGATTAAGTGTGAAAATGCGCTATTTCGCAAACACCCCCGCACTATGTGCGTGGGGGCTGAAGCCGAAGACTGCCATCTTTCAGGTTATACACAAGTATACATTAACGGCCGCACAGGAGATATTTCAATACTTGAACGCACAAGTACAAAAAGCGCTTATATTATAAACATCGTTTTATAAACCATAAAGTTCATTTGAACATGACATTTTTTGAGCACTGCGACTCTATTACACGAGCACCATGCAGAACTTCTCCAAAATAGTGCTCGGCGGGTAACCGGCTCTTGTTCGAACCCTGGGTCGCAACAGCGGTGGCATCCATCTCCGTCCAGTATGTCTTCACACGGGCGAGGGCCATTCGGGCACCCTCTATGCAGGCCGACCGCTTCATCGCCTTGTTATGCGGCACCGCCCCAAGGAATTGCTGCAATAAGCCAAAATAACTATACAGCTTGGGCCTATCCGGCCAGACATGAGCCACGATATCCGTCATGGCAAGTCCGGATAGTCTATTCAGCTCAGCCCACTCGGCCAACCGATCGGTCAGCGGAAGTGAACGCTCCGGACTATGGAATTGAGACCAAAAAAGCTCTTCTCTCTTGTGATCCTTTTGACTTCGGAAGTGCACAACAGCATCTGCCGCACTCGCCGCCAAGTCCATATAAGGATCCTCCGGACCCCACAGCTGGCCAAGCTGAGCGTACTTCGGATCTGGAAACCTCCCACGCAGCAAAAAGGGCTTGCCAGCCACAATATCCCCGGCCTAGCGCAGCTCCTCCTTTATAGTCCTCATCGCAGAATGGGCATCCTTAGCTTCGGCGGAGCCTTTTTCAGGCCTTCTTGCTCTGCTCGGCGTTCTTTTTCAAGAACCTCATAGCGGTCGGTAATATCTTTCAACTTCACGGCCATTTCGGCCATCTCCTCCCTGCTTCGGCAGTGAGCAGCCTTTTGGCTTCTAACTCTTCGGCCGCCCTCGAGGCAGCTGCATCACTCCTTCTGGCCTGCTCCCTGGTTCGAGCAAGTTCTGCCCGAAGGCTCTCCACAGCAGCGGCACCATCTGCATTGAGCACACATGTTGTAAGGAGTGGGCTTCGGCTCCCTTACTAGGTGACCACGGAGAAAAACCTACCTTGTGACTCGTCAAGTCGCTTATCGACCAGCGCGATGTCCGCATCCGCAACGTCAAGTTGCGGCTTTAGTTTGGCAACTTCATCGGTCCGGCTGGCCACCGGACTATCAGCCACCTACATGGGAAAGGCGAAAATCAATACCTGCGATTTTGATCCTCGGTACGCTGTCGCCCTCGACAACCTACCGAGTCTTAGGGGCTACTATCTATACAGGGCGCACTTTATGTGCAAAACTGTCAAAAGGTATGTCATTTTTATGTACCTCAAACCCCGCCAGCAAGCTTCTGACGGCATCATGCAACCCGCCTTCGGCGGACGAAATTCTTCCAATCACCATACTCATCAATGTACGGTGACCTTCTGAGATAGACGCCCTCTCAAGCAGATCCTTCAGCTCCCCCGGCCGCACACCAGCCGGTGCCGAACTCTCCGGCCCCGCCGTACTCGGGGATACCCTTCGCGATGACACCTCAGGTTCGTCCGCCCTGCCTGTTGGTGCGACGGACGGAGGCGTCTCGCTCTCCACCATCTCCAGACGAAGGTCCCCCGAAGACGAGCTCATCTGAGAAGGACGGAGATCCGAACTACAAGGTAAAAAACTTCGGTTATCCTCAGAAGCAAAAATAGGGATGTCTCTTATTACAGAACCCCCTTTTTCTACTTACGGCTCGCTGGAGGGCTGATTCCTTAGGGGAGATAGTGCGGCCGGGGCCTCCCCGGATGCAGGACCCTCTGGTGAAGATCTCTTCCCCCGCTTCGAGGCCTTGGCCTCCGGGTTTTCAGAAGCGGTCCTCTTCTCCCCTTGGAAGGAGGGATTCTCGATTCCCCCTTTCTCCAAAGCCTCCTTGGTAGAGGCAGTGCTGTCCCTGTTCTTCCCTTCGCCTTCCTCTGAAGGCGCAACCTTCAGCATCCTGTCCAGCACGGGATCCGGCACGGTCTCCGGGAGGGGGGGGGGGCGAACACCGTATTAGTTTCGCTTGCGCTATCCACTCCTATTCAAGAGATGATGGGTTAAAAGGCAAATTCAAGAAGGCATAAACAAACGGTGTGTTCAGACGCAGGGCCACTTACCTGAGTATCCGGGCGATTACAGCTTAGGCCGGAATCCTCGGTCAATTCCGGACACATCTCTTGTGATCCGAAGAACAGTTTATACATCTCCACGGGTGTCATACCCATGAAGTGTTGGAGAGCTCGCGGCCCCTCGGGATTGAACTCCCACAGACGGAGGGGGCGACGCTTGCAGGGCAGGAGGCGCCGAATCAGCATAACCTGCATCACTACGACCAGATTGATCTCCCTCTCCTGGAGGTCTCGAATCCGGCCCTGCAATAGGGGTACGTCCTTTTACGGCCCCCAGTTGAGCCCTTGGCTGACCCATGACATCAGCCGCTGTGGAGGGCCCGAGCGGAAGATGGGCGGCGGCTTCTGCCTGCTGCCCCTGGGAGCGGTTATGTAGAACCACTCCTGCTGCCATGAGCCAAGCTCCTCCTGGAAAGAGCCCTCGGGCCATGGAGCGTCGGCCCTTCTGCTTACGACCGCCCCGCCGCACTCTGCTTGACGCCCCTCGATCATCTTCGGCTCCACGTCAAAGGTCTTAAGCCACAAGCCGAAGTGAGGGGTAATGCGGAGGAAGGCTTCGCAGACGACAATGAATGAAGAGATATGGAGGATGGACTCCGGAGCCAAGTCGTGGAATTCCAACCCATAGTAAAACATGAGCCCTCTCACAAAAGGATCCATCGGGAAGCCTAAACCCCGACAGAGGTGGGACACAAACACGACATTCTCGCCGGGCTCGGGGGTGGGAATGACTTGCCCTTTGGCGGGCAACCTATGTGAAATCTCGTAAGTCAGGTACTTGGCCTCTTGCAGCTTTAGCATGTCCTCTTCCGTGACGGAGGAGGGCATCCACCGGCCCTGTAGGTCGGAGCCAGACATTGTTGAAGGTCCGAAGCGCTCGAATATGGGGCTCTGGGTGTTGGAACTCGGGGCGAGGAGTAGATTCGATTGAGGATTGAAGAAAAGAAACGAGCCTTGGTCCCATTATAAAGAGGGAGAATACCAAGAGCCGTCCCTGTGACCATTCGGGACTCGCCTCCGATAGAAGTGGCGTGGAAACGGGCACGGTTGGGTTACCCACGTCCGTATTGATGGGAATCCCGGAATAAGGGGAACACGATCTTTGTTTCGACAAGACGTGCCAAGGAAACTGCTTCGCTAAACGCGCTGAGGTGGTATAATAAAAAATGATTCAAGTAAAGGCTTGGTGGTGGTATGACGTCATGACACAAAATACGTCAGCAGATTGAACTTGTGTACATATTATTCTCTCTACGGTGGAATGTGGAATTTATTTTGCAGAGCCGGACACTATCCTGGTGTTCACAATCTTCTATGAATTATTCGGAGGAGGAACCCGCCTTGCAATGCCGAACAATATGCGCGCCGGACTCATCGTCATTGAAGCCTGGTTCAGGGGCTACTGAGGGAGTCCTGGACTAGGGGGTGTCCGGATAGCCGGACTATCATCATCGGCCGGACTCCAAGACTATGAAGATACAAGATTGAAGACTTCGTCCCGTGTCCGGATGGAACTTTCCTTGGCGTGGAAGGCAAGCTTGGCGATACGGATATGTAGATCTCCTACCATTGTAACCGACTCTGTGTAACCCTAGCCCTCTCCGGTGTCTATATAAACTGGAGGGTTTTAGTCCGTAGGACGAACAACCATAACAACAATCATACCATAGGCTAGCTTCTAGGGTTTAGCCTCCTTGATTTCGTGGTAGATCCACTCTTGTACTACCCATATCATCAATATCAATCAAGCAGGAGTAGGGTTATACCTCCATCGAGAGGGCCCGAACCTGGGTAGAAACATCGTGTCCCTTGTCTCCTGTTACCATCCGCCTAGACGCACAGTTCGGGACCCCCTACCCGAGATCTGCCGGTTTTGACACCGACATCCGCCGCTCTCCTATCTCCTCCACCATTTTGTCCACTCTTACAATGGCTTACGAAGAGTAGTTATTCCGCATCCAAGCCGGCTGGGTAGCCCGCCGGATACGAGCTATGCAGCTCGCTGATCCACCTCCCTCCCCTCGCCCGATAGAGCCAGTTGCCGCCCCAAGCCGGCGCGCGGTTCAGCAACTCGCCGCTCCAGACCAGCTCGACGAGGGGCAGTGCACGGGCGTCATTGCTACCGTCCACGCCGCCGCCTCGTACCACGTCTCCCATTTCTGTGGCCGAGACTCCCATGTCGGCGGCCGCGCCATGCAAGCAGCGATAGAAGCCGGGTGCGCGGAGAGCGACGAGTCGATGGCCAGCGCCTCCGCGTCCGCCGCCATCATCGAGGAGAAGTAGAACACGGGAGGCTGCCGCCGCTTGGGTCCCATGAAGGCCACCGCGGAGGCGATGCCGGCGTACACAGCAGGTGTCTTGCCGGATCCTTTTGTTCTGAGGACCTTCGTCGACCCCGCATGGGCTCCACGGAAGGGGTCAATGTTAGGATGAACTCGAGCCGGTGCCGGCCATGGCGAAGTAGTGGCCGGTGATGAACTCGAACCGGTGCCGGCCACCATCATCTTCGGCACCATCCAATGATATCAGTTGGGCAATGGGGAAGCAAGCCGTCCTTTGTGCTAAAGCATATACCTCCGGGGCTCCCGGCAGTCCGGTGATCATGCTGCCGGACATGAGGAACACAAATCGATCGGCGGGCGACCATTTAGGCCATGTATTATATACCTATGCTGTCCAGAACTAGCACCTCGTAGTTCATTTGAATGTAATGAAATCCGTCATGTTTGTGTGAAAATCCGGTATTTTATATGATTTCCGTCGTTGTTTATATGAAATACTCTGGTGGTTGCGTGAATGAGTATCAGTTTGTCTACGTGTTTGCGTGAATTTCGTCCGGTTGGTTGAGTTGCTGTCATAATGTGTGCGGCTACGGTTGGATGGCGTAATTTGCGGATCGCCGGTCGGTCTGCGGGCGGCATTGTGGGACAAAAAAACACAGCTCGTGCGAGCTCATCTCCAACATGCGCGCTGGAGGATGCATTACAGCATGAGCACCCGAGCCGTTACTCATTCATCGGTGGCAAAGGCACCGGTGGACAAAAGGGTCGCCAATATTTTGGCTACCCCGGGCAAGATCCAAACAGCCCCTCCCAACAGATTCAAATCCCTCGTTCGCCGTGGAATTTTGCCATGTGTTGTTTTCATGGACTAGCAAGATGCCCGTGCATTGCACGGAACATCAAGATGCATTTTTTACAAACTCCTGCATGCATGCAAGGTATAATTAATGTCCTCCTTTGCTAGTACCACGAGGCAAACACCATTAATATTGCATCAATTAGTGTTAGTGGCCTTGTATATCTGCAAATTGTAATTTTGATAGTGGCCCCTTGTATATAAAAATGGAGGGAGAAATATGAGAGATAAGGTGAGGAAGAGTGGGGCGTGGTGCCGTGGTGGTGACTGGTGGTCGGACTGGGCGGAGGCATGGGGATGGACGGCGCATTATGTCTAGGTTTGTATCTCTCTCACACACACACCCATGTAGGTGGGGGACGTGCACGAAGATAAGAGGTGGACACACGACGCACGTTCTCCCGTCTCTTTCCCATCCACACCCGCGCGGGTACACGGTTGAGCTCATTTCTGCACGAAAAAGGTAGCCCACGTGGTAATTTGGCACGTGTACTGGTTGTCCACTTGGTGGAGGGAGGATCGTCTACCACGGGTGAACAAACAAATTGCGACTTGACGCATTATGTTAAATTAAAAAAAGAGGCAAACCATGTGGGGCCTACCTTAGAGGCAAGGTCCTATACACTGGAGTACTTTTGATGTGTCCCGTCAACTCGCAGAACGAGGAGAAACTTGCTTAGTACGCCGTGTCCCCTGCCCACGGGCGCGGTGGCTCGCAGGATGAGGTGAAGCTGGAGTACTACTGTACGCCTTTACGCCCGCTCCCTCGCCCACGCGCGCAGTAGCTCGCAGCACGAGGAGAAAATTTTACTACTCCCTCCATTTACTCCTCGTCCCTACTACGTACTTTGGTTAGTACTCCCTCTATTTACTTATAAAATGCCACTATAAAAAATACATTTTGCATCTATACAAGGCCACAAATAGTAATCGAGACAAAAGTTACTACTCCCTCCTTTCCAGTTTATGGCTCAATTTCAAAATCTCTCCAACCAAGGTAGACGGTGAGTGGTCGAATTAATTTCGTAGTTTGCATAGTACGCTCGTTTTTCTAAAGAAGTTATGTTTACCGAGGCATTAATTAGAACGAATGCATGAATGACCACTAAATTTCCATGAACTTGTACATGCATTGGTTAGTTTCCTCTTGACACTGCTTGCGTTGGGTGATCTAACGCACCTCGAAATCCAATATGTAATGGTACTACTACTAGTATAGTAGAATTGAGACTTATCAAACGGAAAAACGAATGTTTTTTAGATGAGCCCTATAAACCCTAGTGGGTACGTACTCCGTAAAAACAGATTTTTCCAAAACTAAGTCACTCCCTTTCATGAACTCTGTAGTATACTCCTCCATCGACGCTCCCTTTCATGAATTCTGTACTTCCTGTCGCCGACATGTGGGACATATAGCAACCGGGTCGACGTGTCAAGCATCAAATAACAGTGCAGAATAGCAGGGGGGATGCACCCCACTCGTACTGGCCCAGTAGTAGTAGTGAGCAATGAGACGTCAAATCACAATGCCGCACCTTCCCAGACGGACGAAGCAACCATTATTTCACACTTCAGTTCGACATCATCTCAAACCACCTAATAGTACTAGTATTGCTTCTGCCTCAAGAGGGACACGCGCATCGCCTTGGTACATCATGCACGTGGGACCGCATGACAGGCCATGCTCCCCCGCCGATCGCTCGGTAAAATCACCGCATTTTTACTATACTTCCTCCATATCGGTTTACTACATGGCATGCATGTCGTTCTAGGTTGAGAATTTAACTGGCTATATATATGTTATGAACAGTATGCTAGCCTTTTAAAAAATGTATACTTTTGTACAGTAGTACTACACTATCGATGGATTGCGCCATGGAGCAAAAATTGAAATTAAAAAAAAGGTGGTACATATAGAGAGCGCTCGTCGCCAAATTATGCATATAGTACTATTAAAAAAGCTAGTACGTGCTTAATTGGGGTGCTAAATTCTATTAAAGAAATACTAGTACTAGTATGTACATACTGAAGAGTTAAAGTAACGAGAAGAAACATAACATAGTTCTGCTGGGGGCTCAGCACAACACACCCCTCAAATTAAACTAAGCACACCTGAAATTAAATATGCAACTAATCCGGTAGACACTGCATTAGAAGTTTAGAACCACCATGAGCAACGACACTGCCACCTTACTCGGAGTCCTCGTCCACGTCCTCGACTTCGTCCTTGTCCCTCTTCCTCTTGGCCGATACTTCTTTGCTTGAACCGCCAACTTGGCTGTTGCTCTTCATCCAACCCTTGTAGATATTGAAACAAAGGTAGCCATCCATTGCAGCATACTGGATGTGGTCTATATCTAGTACATTCCGCTGCCATGCATGACGATGAAACATGTAATGAGGTTTCTCCAGTTTACCGTACGAAGGATGAACCATGGCTCCTGCCAGGGTCAGCATTGAAGGCTGACAAGAGGGCACCAGCCAATTCTTCTGGAGGTCGAAGGGGTTGCCTACAACGAGGCCTATCCGACGCAGGACTTCTTTGTCGTTACCAAAGTCTACAGTAACGAATTTGACTAGGTTGCTCTCGAGGAAGTCCTTAAAATCCTGGCACTCAACATCGGCATGGCATATGTGGTAGACCAAGCAAACATTATGTACGCAAACCTGGATCACGGCGGGCTTCTTCCTCTCTTCGTCCTTTAGATCCTTCTCTCGTCCCACGACTGTGGTGTACTCAACATCTAGCCCAGCGACCCACTCATCATGTGAGTTTTCGAACATGCGTCTGAAGTGAGAAAGGCATCCTTTCACCATCGCAGAAGTACGGGTGTAGATGACGTCGAACTCATCGCTGGTGACGGTGCTAACCTTGTACTCACCGCCGATCGGGGAGATTTGGGATGCCATGGATTTGGGAGGAGGGTTAGGATTAGTGGAACCGCCGTAATGTGAATGGACGGGACGACTAGGAGCGAACCGCCGTAGTATTAAAGGACGTGAGTGAAAGAGTAGGAGCGAACTGCCAGCGTGCGAACGGCAGGGTAGTGGCTTTCCATTCTCCCATGATACGGGCTTTCGAGAGCCCTTGGATCTAAGATCGAACGGTTGCATGGCGTGATTCTAGACCTATGGGTGAATATCCTATCCTGGAGGGTTATTCTTAAAATTTTCAGCAACTTAGCATGCGACCGTTTGATCTCAGATCCAAGGGCTGCCAGCAGCCCGTATCATAGTCGCGCCTACCACGACCGTCGCATCGCTCGCGCGGTCGCGCCCTTGGAGATTTAACACGGTGCGTTAGGCTATCTGATGTTGGCATGTCATACATAGTCAGCACTTAGTCACTCATTGAAGGAGTCCTGGACTAGGGGGTGTCCGGACAGCCGGACTATCATCGTCAGCCGGACTCCGAGACTATGAAGATACAAGATTGAAGACTTCGTCCCGTGTCCGGATGGGACTTTCCTTGGCGTGGAAGGCAAGCTTGGCGATACGGATATGTAGATCTCCTACCATTGTAACCGACTCTGTGTAACCCTAGCCCTCTCCGGTGTCTATATAAACCGGAGGGTTTTAGTCCGTAGGACGAACAACCATTACAACAATCATACCATAGGCTAGCTTCTAGGGTTTAGCCTCCTTGATCTCGTGGTAGATCCACTCTTGTACTACCCATATCATCAATATCAATCAAGCAGGAGTAGGGTTTTACCTCCATCGAGAGGGCCCAAACCTGGGTAAAAACATCGTGTCCCTTGTCTCCTGTTACCATCCGCCTAGACGCACAGTTCGGGACCCCCTACCCGAGATCCGCCGGTTTTGACACCGACATTGGTGCTTTCATTGAGAGTTCCTTTGTGTCGTCACCGATAGGAAGGATGCCTCTTCCCGTCTTCAAAGACGGTATCTTCGCCAAAGGAGCCTTGGCCGCCGGCCAAACTATCCGGCTGGGTGGTTTTCTCATGACCGCCCGTTCGGCCACCGCTTCGACGATGACCTCTCGGGTCATCAAAAGCAATCTTCATGTCAACTCGGAATTCGCCGAGCAGTTGGATCCAATAGAGCTCTCGTCCGTAAACGAGCTCTTGGATCGCATCACCGCCCTGGGAGTCGCTACAGACTACAATCAGATTGGGCTTAAAACCGATCTAAGAGAGATTAACTCTCCCCAGGTTACCCACCACGATGCGGTGGTGGAGGAACAACGCGGCGACTTTTCTCCTGTATTGAAAATATCCATGTCCGGACTTCCGAACCCTCCATGCCGGATTCCCGCGGAGGGACGGACTTCGATCAAGTACTGAACCTAAAGTCAGGCATCGGACCGGACTCGTTGGACAACGTCCAACAATCCAAGCTTCCAAATTCGGAAACGTCTCGGCCTTTGAGCCTCGAGATGGGTGGGGTTCCGGACTCAATTCCTCCCACCCACCAGACATATGCAATCTATCTTAAATCCGGCAAGAGCCCGCTGAGACAGTACATCATTATTGGGCCAGATTCCTCTTGGTTATGGACAGGATAAAGGACTACCGAGAGGAAAATGCAATTTCAATTTTTTGCAATAATTGCACGGACGAGGGAATTTTGAACGCCGTCAGTCGTCGCGAAATTACACGCTTCGCCGATCTGGCATCCATAGTACGAAAGTACTGTGCGATGGAGAGTTTCCGGAAAACCGAAACTAAGTTTTGGGACAATCCGGCCCCGAATACAACCCTAGACCGAAGTAAAAGGGTGCATCACACTCAGGCAACAGGTACAAAAACCAAAAAGCAAAATCCCCATAAAGGGCACAGAACCGTATTGGAAGGTTGGCTCAACGGACCCTGTAAAATTCACAATACAGAAGGCGCCACTCCAACACATAGCCTTCGAGCATGTTGGATATTGCGGCAGGTGGCCAAAAGTGGCGAAGAGCTTCTAGACCCGGAGAGCCACTCCAATAATACCAGTACGGTGTCAACAGTCTTCGAGACTTTCACATCGAATAATATGCGGAAACGAACAATCTGCAGCCTCGCAAAGTCTACCAAGTAGCAACAACAAATCCATGGAGCGACACGGCCATCACCTTCAACGCCAGCGACGAACCTAAGTTCAGAACAGCCCGAGCACCAGCCGCATTGGTCCTCAGTCCAATAGTGGATGGCTTTCGTCTTACCAAGGTACTCATGGATGGCGGCAGCGGACTAAACCTCATCTACCAGGAAACTCTTCAAAAAATGGAAATAGACTGGAGCCGCATTGAGCGAAGCAGCACAACCTTTAGAGGAATAATCCCTAGTCGGGAAGCGCGCTGCACAGGAAAAATCACACTTGATGTGGTGTTCGGCTCGCCGGACAATTACATGTCCGAAAAGGTAACGTTCCAAGTGGCCCTGTTCAGCAGCGGATATCACGCTATATTAGGACGAGAGGCATTCACAATTTTTCAAGCAATACCCCACTATGGGTACATGAAGCTTAAGATGCCTGGGCCCGGCGGAATAATCACTCTCGTTAGTGATCCGGACATAACACTCCGCGCCGAAAACAAGACAGCCGCATTAGCCCTAGAGGCACTATCCGAAGCCCTAGCGGCGGAGGAACTTACTGCGCTGCGCTCTACGGTGAATAGGGACGATGTGATACTCGATAAGTGACCCAAGTCCACCTCTTTTAAACCAGCGGATGAAATAATCAAATTCCAGGTCCATCCAACGGACCCAACAAAGACGGCCTCCATCGGGGCACAGTTGAACCCTGATGTAGATGCCGCACTGCGAGAATTCCTTCGGGAAAATTGGGACATCTTTGCCTGGCACCCTTCAGACATGCCAGGAATCCCACGCAGATTGGCAGAACACAGCCTAAACATCCTAAAAGGATTCAAGCTAGTCAAACAGGCTCTTTGGCGATTTTCTGAACCCAAAAGACAGGCAATGGGAGAAGAGCTAGCCAAACTACTGGAAGCCGGATTCATCAGAGACATCAAACATCCGGACTGGCTAGCAAACCTGGTAATGGTACCAAAGAAGGATAAATCCTGGCGCCTATGTGTCGATTTTAAAGACCTCAACAAGGCCTTCCCAAAGGATCCCTTCCCCCTTCCCCGCATCGACCAAATAATCGATGCTACTGCAGGGCATGACTCATTGTGCTTCCTCGACGCATACTCCGGCTACCATCAAATCAAGATGGCGGAGGCGGACCAAGCCGCAATAGCATTCATTACTCCATATGGACCATTCTGCTTCAACACGATGCCCTTCGGACTCAAAAACGCCGGTGCAACATATCAGCGCATGATTCAGACATGTCTGGCTACCCAGATCGGCAAAACAGTAGAGGCATACATAGACGACGTAGTCGTCAAAACCAGACATGTCGAAACTCTAGTAGATGATTTGAGGCTCACATTCGACAACCTCCGAGCATCTAACATTAAGCTGAATCCGGAAAAATGTGTTTTCGGCGTACCAGAAGGAAAGCTCCTGGGCTTCATCGTATCCAGTAGAGGAATTGAAGCAAACCCAGCCAAGATCCGAGCTCTGTCACAGCTGGACATTCCAAAAGACCTCAAACAAATACAAAAATTGACTGGATGTGTGGCGGCTTTAAGTTGCTTCATCTCCCGTTTGGGAGAAAAGGCATTGCCCCTCTATCGCCTCCTCAGGCGCACCGAACACTTCGAGTGGACGGATGCTGCCACTGCCGGACTCGAAGAAATAAAATCCATATTGGCAACAAATCCGGTCCTGGCTGCGCCTAACCTGGGCGAACCAATGTTGTTATATATTGCGGCAACACATCAAGTTGTAAGCGCAGTGCTCGTCGTCGAACGAGAAACAGAAGGGCACAAGTTCCCTCTTCAAAAACCAGTGTACTACGTATCCACTGTCTTAACTCCCTGCAAGTCCCGGTACCCGCATTATCAAAAGATAGCGTACGCGGTGTTCATGGCATCCCGAAAGCTCCGACACTACTTTCAAGAGTGTTCGATAACAGTGGCCTCCGAAGTGCCCCTCAATGACATTATAAACAACCGCGACGCAACGGGCAGGATTGCAAAATGGGCCATTGAGCTCTTACCATTTGATATAACTTACAAACCTCGGCGAGCTATAAAGTCGCAAGTCTTGGCCGACTTTGTCGCTGAATGGACTGAAGCCGAACTCCCTAAAGAGTACGGCGCATACTCCAATTGGATTATGTATTTCGACGGCTCCAAAATGTTGGCCGGCTTGGGGGCTGGCGTCGTATTGACGTCCCCAACCGGGGATACAGTCCAATACGTACTTCAGATAATGTACACGGACTCCAACAATGCAGCCGAATACGAGGCCCTCCTACATGGCCTCCGGATGGCAATCTCCATGGGCATTCAACGCCTAGAGGTGCGGGGGGATTCAAACCTTGCAATATCCCAAGTAAACGGAGACTTTGATGCCAAGGATCCGAAAATGGCAGCCTATCGTAACGCTGTCCTAAAAATGTCAGCTCGGTTCGAAGGACTCGAATTCCACCACGTAGCCCGGGATAATAACCAAGCAGCCGACGTATTGGCACGCATCAGCACGAAACGCGATGCTGTCCCTCCAAACATCTTTCTGGAATGGCTCTTTAAGCCATCTGTACTATGGGAAGAGGAGTCCGGAAATAACAACCCGGAAGCAGCCGCACTACCCAACACAGAACAATCTGACATAATCGGCGGCTCAGCCGACGAAATAACACCTTCAGCCCACGAAATAATGGCAGTAATTGCCCCGTGGACAGAGCCATTCCTAGCCTACTTAATTAGGCAGGAACTTCCCGAAGACCAAAATGAGGCCCGCTGCATAGTTCAGTGATCTAAAGCCTACAAGGTACACGAGGGAGAACTGTATAAGAAAAGCACAACCGGAGTCCTTCAAAGGTGTATCTCCGAAGAGGAAGGGCGAAACCTTCTGGCTGAAATTCATGCCGGACTAGGCGGATACCACGCCGCAGCTCGGGCCCTTGTAGGCAAGGCCTTCCATACAAGATTTTATTGGCCAACGGCCCGGGCAGATGCTCAGGACTTAGTCCAAAGATGCGTCGGTTGTCAGCTCTTTGCTAATCAGAGCCATATGCCACCCACCGCCCTCAAAACTATACCCATTACCTGGCCGTTCGCGGTCTGGGGGCTTGACATGGTTGGACCCCTTAAAGGGGGAACCCACAAGCAAAGGTACCTATTGGTCATGGTGGACAAATTCACCAAATGGATAGAGGCCAAGCCAGTTAAAACGGCAGAGTCCGGACCAGTGATAGACTTCATATCCGGGGTAGTACACCGTTGTCGTGTCCCCCATAGCATCATTACCGATAACTGCACGAACTTCACGGACGATGAGGTTAAATCATGGTGCCAAAATATGGGCATTAAGCTCGATTACACTTCAGTCTATCATCCTCAAACCAACGGTCAAGTGGAACGAGCAAATGGTCTAATAATGAGCGGCATCAAACCCAGACTAGTGCGGTCCCTTACGAAATCTGACACGCACTGGGTAGAGGAGCTCGACTCCGTACTCTGGGGGCTGCGGACAACGCCCAACCGTACTACCGGATTCACACCTTTTTTTATGGTATATGGTGCAGAGGCAGTTTTGCCCTGCGACATCATTCATGACTCACCTCGAGTGTGCATGTACGAAGAAAGAGAAGCCGAGCTGGATCGGCAGGACAGCTTGGATGCATTGGAGGAAGAACGCGACGTCGCCAAGGCTCGTTCCGCATTCTATCAACAGCAGGCTCGAAGATATCAAAGCAGAGAAGTACGGGCTAAGACTTACAATGTTGGCGAACTAGTTCTACGCCTGCCGGACAAGAAAAAGGACAAGCTCAAGCCCAAATGGGAGGGCCCCTTCATTATCGATCAAGTCCTGACCGGCGGAGCGTACCGTCTGCGAAATGCATAGGACAACCGACTCGAGCCGAAGCCACGGAACGCAGCCCGCCTCCGACGATTCTACGCCTAGCACCGGACTAAGAGTTCATCTCCTTCCCCCGTCCAAATTTTTACATTTTAGCTGTCTTTCTTTTCTCTCTTTTCTCTCACCCTTTTCATAAAAGCCTTTGAAGGCCTACTTGTGCATTGTTCGCACACACTTGATGTGCTATCCGCACTCATTATACCTGGGGGCTTCTTTACCAGAAGCTTACTTATAAGGGCTTCATGCCCAGCACATGTGTCAAACTTCCACATGTACCTTTTATTCACCATTATATGCATCGATATGACTTAAGTTTTGGCCAAGCTGGGTTGCCTGGCTCCTGTGCTTACCCCTACGTTCCCGATTGTTCGGCTAGGAGGTAAAGGGAGCACCTCTGTGATTGTTACTGCCGGGTCAGCCGGATGTGTACCTCAGACTGGGTGAAGCCGAAAGCTAGCGTTCTTAAGGGAATATTCGGTCAGTGACTTGAAAGATGATTTTTTACCTATTTATTTATTTGCCCCCAGATGTTTTCCTGCTCTTTTCGCAGTCCGGACATGCACTTTAGGGCATGCCTCCCAGGGAAAGGAACCCTTAACGGAACTATTCTCCCTGGAAGATGTTTCTTACTAACCATGTAATATAACATAACTAGTTGGGCACTTGTCTGATAAAGCACTAATGACCCCTACGCCTGGTCTCCATGCATGCCCCGGTTGTTTCTTCACCGAGAAGGTATTCGGACACACTGCGGACTCTAGGGTCCCGAGGTTGAAGCGAAAAGGTCGGAAAGACAAATGATCTACAATCCGGCTAGAAGGCATTTTACATGTCATTTTAAAATACATTGTCAAATCGACTGACTGTATTCCTCCTCAATCCCGTTTAACAGGCTGTCTAATTTACAGTCCCGTTGGGAATATTTAGCGGCCAACTCTACTTGGCCGTACACTAAACTCACAGGGATCTCCTTCCCATCGGGCCCCACAGGTCCGACCTCGGCCATGTGGTTGGGATCCGCCTTCTTGTACCGCGTCTTCACCATGGCCCAGGCCTCCCTGGCACCTTGGCAGTAGGCCGATATCTTCCATAAACGGAAGTGCTTCCGCACTCCCTGAAGCTTCTCCGCAAGCTCTCCAAGGCCCTCGGGTAGGGAGAGGGACGGCCATAAAGCCTGGACGACGCCGCTCATCGCCTGCCGAACTCGTTCGAGCAGTTGCACCAGCTCGGGAAGTTGAACACCCGTTGATACGAGCATCTCCTCCGCAAGGCGACCTGTGAGCACACCTACAGACATATTTCTGTCAATTGACTTCCTCGCTGAACTCTTCTTTTCAAAGGAGTACACTCAAGCACTTACTATAGATGCTGCGACGAAGCCGCTGATTCTCCTTCACGGAGCCTGACAGCTCGGCCCAAACACCTTTTAGCTCCTCTCCAAGCTGGGTGTGGGCATCCTGGAGTTTATTCCTCTCCCGCTGTACCTTCATCAGCACCCTCTCGCCGGCCTTCAGCTTGCGTAGTAGGTGTTGCTTGTCCGGATTCAGTCCGGCAACATTTGAAATATCAGTGTCAGATTTACACGCACGCCGCACACCGCTTATCTTTTTGAAATAATGTGTTACCAGGAGGGGTCTCAGTGTCTCCTCCTGCGGCAGCGAGTGCGGCCTCAAGTTGAGCCTTGCACTCTAGTAGCTCCTGGGACAATCAGGTATTCTTCTCTGTAAGACCCTGTATATCAAATGATCCTTAAATCAGTTACCCTAACTACTTTAAGTCTTGGGGGCTACTGGCATATACAACTATTAAAATCTCTTACCCGTATGTCTTTTACATACTGCTCCGTGGCTCTGGTCAAACCATCTTGAGCAGCGCGGAGGTGCGCGTCCCCCGCGTTAAAGGCATTCAACGCCTCAAGGGAGAAGCACGCATCACGGAAAACTGTTCGGCGATGCCTATGGTTCATGGCGCTCTCCACCCCAGACTTGGTGGCAGACAGTCTGTTGGCGTCCTCCGTTGGAGGAGTATCCGGCTCACGCCTTGCGCTCGCCTCCCCCTCCAGACCAGGTGTTGGAGCCTGGCTGGCAGAGGCTTGGTTGGCAACCTCACCGCCCGCAGTCCGGCGAGCGCTCTTTCTCCTGCAAAAGTTATGAGCATTCAAACACCTCCTTGGAACTTTGTCCTAAACAATGGTCGCGAGCTATACCGTTGCGGTGACATTTCGATTAGCACCGCACCCCTCTTCCACCTGCGGGGCCGAAATGACCCCTGTAGGTCAGCCGCCGCGGGTTTGGCTTCCTGCCTTGAAGGCACCTCCTGCGCGACACCATTATATACGGCGGTCAGAAATGCGCAAGGACGAAATGCTGGTGTCAGACTTCGGTCATATTCACCTGGGAAGCCGGGGTTAGGCCGGGGTAGTCAGCCGTGATGGCGACTAAAGCATTGTCCATGCTGAGTTGGTGGAATACCCCATCGATTAGCTCCACCTTTATGTCCGAATCCTCTTCGGAGGCCGGATCAAGGGACCTTCCCGGGTCCTCGGGTTGTGGGGCCGGACTATGTATGCTCTCCATAGTCCGGCGCAGTTCCTGCGACAAGTCGACAAAATAAGGTACTTAACTTTGAAAGCACGGGTCAGGCAAATGAACGTCTGCTTACCCAGCTCCGAGGGTTATTCATGGAGAACCCATTCAATGGGCTCGTCTGGAGGAAGTCCTCCTTCTCCCCCTTGTACAGGCCGGACAGAATCTTCACCAGGTCTTTGGCCGATCCCGGCCCTTGGCGGCCATGACGAGTGGCTTCATTCTCCCCGTTGAAATCCCACATGGGGTGGCCCCTGTATTGCAGCGGCTGCACCCCCCGCATAATGCACGTGGCCATGACTGCAATCATGGTCAGTCCGGAATGGGCCAGTAACCTTATCCGGCCCATCAAATAATGGACACTCTTGTCTTCCTCCAGCCGAGGGCTCCGCGGGCGCCAACTCACGTGTTTCTTCACAGGAGCATTGCTAAACTCCGGGAGGCCGATCCGAACAGGGTCCGGCAGTGGAGCGTCTTCTACATAAAACCATTCTGAAGGCCAGTCTTCGGACGCCTTCTTAGGGTTTCCGGAGGGATATCCGGTCCCGGCGATGCGCCATATTTCGGCATCGCCCACTTGATAAATTGACCCCTCGTGAGAGCGGGGTACGAGGCAGAATAGCCTCTTCCACAGCACAAAATGGGGCTCGATGCCTAGGAATAGCTCGCAAAGAGCTACGAAACCCGCTATATGCAGAATAGAGGCGGGCGTGAGGTGATGGAGTTGGAGTCCGTAGAACTCCAGAAGCCCGCGGAGGAACGGATGTACAGGAAATCCGAGCCCCCTTATCAAATAGGGGACGAAGCACACCCGCTCTCCTTTAGAGGGGCTAGGGATGGCCTCCGCTTTCTTCCCACCTTTGTAGGTGGCCAGCCCGGCTCGAACAGGGACCATAAAGGCCGGAGGAAGATATCCCTCCGCTTGAAGCTTCACCAGCTCGTTGTGCGGAAACGAGCATCTTCTCCAATCTCTTGGCGGAGGGCTAGGAGCGCGAGAGGAGGAGCCGCGTCGACGGTCCATGATGGAATGGGTTTTAGATCAGAGGCGCTCCGATGAGTACTCGCGGAAGGAGGGTGGTGTGACTTGGATCTAGATTCTTATCTCTCTTATAGGCAAATTATTTGCGCAGCTAGGGGGTAAAACATAAAAGATACCCTGGCTTTTCGCATTCGTGCAACGCATGGAAGAGGGCCATTATTGGGCGTGGAAGCCAAGGAGCGCAACATTCATAAGGAAGCCGGACACTATTCGGCAAGCACATGGAACTTGGAGAAGAACCCGCCTTGCAACGCCGAAGACTATATATGCGCTGGACTTGTCGTCATTGAAGCCTGGTTCGGGGGCTACTGAGGGAGTTCTGGACTAGGGGGTGTCCGGACAGCCGGACTATCATCGTCAGCCGGACTCCAAGACTATGAAGATACAAGATTGAAGACTTCGTCCCGTGTCCGGATGGGACTTTCCTTGGCGTGGAAGGCAAGCTTGGCGATACAGATATGTAGATCTCCTACCATTGTAACCGACTCTGTGTAACCCTAGCCCTCTCCAGTGTCTATATAAACCGGAGGGTTTTGGTCCGTAGGACGAACAACCATTACAACAATCATACCATAGGCTAGCTTCTAGGGTTTAGCCTCCTTGATCTCGTGGTAGATCCACTCTACTACCCATATCATCAATATCAATCAAGCAGGAGTAGGGTTTTACCTCCATCGAGAGGGCCCGAACCTGGGTAAAAACATCGTGTCCCTTGTCTCCTATTACCATCCGCCTAGACGCATAGTTCGGGACCCCCTACCCGAGATCCGCCGGTTTTGACACCGACACTCATACTACAACAAGGTTGGCTATAAGTGTATTTTTTTACTCCTCTCTATCTCTTTCTTCGTACTCCCTCCGTCCTATAATATAAGAACGTTTTTGACACTAGCTAGTGTAGTGTAAAAAACGTTCTTATATAATGGGACATAGGGAGTACTAGTATTTATTGCATTTGCCAAGGAGTGACCTCTTCCAATGAAATGGTGTTGCTAAGTTTGCTTCATTTAATTAGCTATAGACTCAAAATTGTCTTTTCACCTAGGTACACGCGCTTAGCACCGTTTCTTCCTTGGGTCACCAAACTAGTCTCTCTCTTCTTGATTAACTTGCCACATCAGACTTTATGCCTATGTGGCAAGCTTAAGCACCTGTGCGCTTTACATGGCATTTTTGCATATGTGGAGGAAAGAGAGGCAAGGAAAAAGTGGAGAAGTGGGCTCTCATGCAAGAGCCAGCCTCTACTACTACATGGTGGAGCATTGGGAGAGGCACCTATATGGAGGTGGTCAGGAATCAGGAGACTCACGCCGGTCGTAGCGCCGCAGTTAAAATGATAATGGCAAGTCAAATCACGGGGCCCCACCTGTCCAGCAGTAACTCGCTATCAAATCACACAGCCCTACGTTTGCAGCAGCCTACTCCCTCGTCTTCTCACGTCTCTGTCGAACCGACTAGGCGGAACTGCCCCGCCTTCCGTGCAGGAAAATCCCCGCCCTCGACTTTTAAATACAACTACTCCCTCCGTCGGATGCGTTTGGTTGAAGGTATCGTATGAATGGATTGGGACCATTCAATTGTTTTGGGATTGAACCATTCAATTCATGTGTTTGTCTGAATATAAGAGATGAGCTAATTATTTAAGATGGGACCACCAGTCATGCTCACATAGTCATGCATGCAAAGGGTGGCCATTTGATTCGACCGATTTGGTTGGGTGGAATGGTTCAGCATCTTCAAGGCATATTCTCTTTTTTTGACTCGAACCATTCATGTGCTTTATAACCAAACATGTCTATTTTCTGAATGATCCCAACCCATTCATGACCACCCTTGCAAGCAAACGCACGTCATCTTACGAAAACCAAATAATCCCACAATACTAAGGTGCGGTGCATTAACTTCTACCTCGTTTCTTGTTTCTTCAAATATCAACCAATAAGAATCCAATGATATACTTTTTGTGACATAGTAACTCATATTTAGTTAGTCAAATGGATGACCTAGAACTATGTGCAGGTCCTATAAACCGAGATGCCTACAAATAAAAAACCGAGACGGAGAGGGTAGTTCAGCACGTATCTTTGTAGATCAATATAGTCGGGATTCACCAAGGAGCAAAACCAAGTGGTAGGCTGCTCCTGTCGTGTTGGCATAGCAACTCAAGCAGGGTCAGTCCGCACATGAAATGGCGACACACTTAATAGGACCCCTTTGGCAGACATGTGGCTCATCCACCGTCTTGTTCCACGTGCGATGCACCAAATTATAGTTCGGAGCAGCGGTTGGAATTGGAGGCACCCCAGTCGTAGCGCCGCAGTAGTAGAAAATGAGCGATGAGGGGTCAAATCACAAAGCCCCACCTTTCCCGCATTAAGCTGGATGGACGAAGCAACCATCATTTCACTCTAGCGCGCAAGAGCATAAAGAAAAGAGAAAACAATGATGCATGCGGCAGCTACCTAGGGCACCCTAGGGTAGGGGTCTCCACTACAGATCCTTTTTTTAAAGCGCCTCCACTACAAATCGGCTTCTCCCTCGTCCTCTTGAAGAAAACCGATGATGAGTGCGACGGTAGGGTTTGTAGGAGTACTACAGTGTGCGGGGCCACGTCGTAGTAAACGGGTTCGAGTCGATGCCTTAAATATGTGTGTGCCACTTGGTTTTACGGGAACGAGGCAGCATTTTGGGTTCGGGGACCAGTGGAGATATAGCACGTACAAAAAATTGTGGACGTAGGTTCGACCGAAAGGCAATGATGCATGGGCCCTGCATTTTGATATACCCGGGGCCGCGTCAAATTTGCTACTCTACTCAAAACTAGTAAGGTACACATGTATTGAACGCATGAGATTTCGAAACCAAATTATGAATAAATACACACTATAGGATGTAAAGTTTTGAGTCATATATGCATGATGTAGATGTTCGTTTAGTTCTTATAGTTCATCTCATTCAAAATCAATTAGTTTTATAAAAATGTTAAGATTCATAGGGTTGTGCATTGTAAATCATAAAGTAAAAAACAAATAATGGAAATTCATTTAGAAAAAATAATCAATTATTATAAAGAAGATTCTAGAACAAAGGAGAAGTGCTTGTGTTTTGAGGTTTGTGCATTATGCTTAAGTTCAACCATGGAGTCTTCTAAATTGTACATGTGGCAGATGTGGTGGAATGTTGATGATATCCAATGGCCAGTAGTGCTCAGATTTGCCCATCTCTGCACTGTCGGGTTAGCTTCATCCAGCGACCATCTTTCAAAGTTATTGGCACACTATATAGTTCTTGTGCCATAGTTGCATGTTTTGGAAAAAAGCTACTAGTGGGTTGTACGATCTATTTAGGAATAGAAGATGCATACGTGGAAGTTGTAGGGAAAGAGTTGACATGGAGCATCTCAATTCCTATGAGTAGGGATTGGAAAAGAGATGTCATTTGGTTCACATCATAGGAACTTTTCTATTGAATCTAGAGATGACATGTATCTCAATTCCTATGAGGAGGGATTAGTAAAGAGATGTAATTTGGTTCATATCATAGGAACTTTTCTATTGAATATACGCTAATGTTTATTTTCCTTTGAAATTAAGGGAGTATAGGAATCCATTCATATGAACCAAGTGGCTCTAAAGCTATAGAAATGATATCATGTTTATTTCCTTTGAAATGTAGAGTATATGAATTTATTCCTATGAACCAATTGGCTCTAAAGGAAAAAAATCCTATAAAAATCATATCATATAGAGTTCCTATGATATTCCTCGACACTAAAGGACGGTTGAAATTGCTGCGGGTGATACGATGGTCTTTCTTTGTAGACTCCTCACCCATCTTTATAGTTACCTATCGAAGATGAATGAAATGATATATACAGGGTATTCTACATGTGCAATTTGGTACACGAAAACTCGGTAAAAGTTTGCGAGGTTCTAATTTTCAATAAAGCTATATGCACTGCATTTCGGAACGGAGGGAGCATACGGCAGTTGCTAACATTCACATGGAACATTTGTGTGTAGGAGGAGTGGTTGTTCTGTTAAATGACATGGCAAAACTAACACTGTCGGATGCCGATCTAACGGTTCTTACGGCGTTCGTCAGGAAAAGGCTTGTGGCGACATTTGTCGGATAATGATTTACGGACACATGCATTTCATTGATACGTGCCCCCCTCTCTCTCACGCACACACACCCTCACGAGTCACGACTCTCCGGAGTCCTCTCGCAGACTCGCACGTCGCACCCATCCTCTATCTGCAGGTAGACGTCACACACATATGTGCTCTTCACACCCTACCCTCAGAACTTCTAAAAAACAAAAGATGACGCGCACATTTTATTTTAGCTCACACGTCACACACTTATACTATTACTCTTGCGGCGAATGTTCTTTGGGCATAGTATATATTGTACTCTCACGAAGAGAAGCGGTGCACGCACACACTAGTTCTCTCACACCAACTCGCGGGTACACGTAGGAGCGCATTTTTTTGAAGCCGGTACAACAAAATCACTCCACTATATATAAAAGCAGGAGCCTTAGCGCTTGCTTTACTAGGGTTCCTCTCGTTCACTCTCTCATGCTCTCCAGATCTAAGCAAGACATAGGTCGCCACTCTCTCTCTCTCTCTCTCAGCTCACGGCTGGTCACAAATCTGGCCGGACAACCTCGACCGGGGCAGGGGGTGTAGGTGCATCGTTCACGCTGTCGGCGGCGGCGAGGGAGGAGACCAACGGCTGCCAGCGCGTCCCGATCGGCGGCCGTGCCGTTCTTTCCGAGAGAGCGCCGGCTCGGGAGGGCCTCCAACCCCTTCTTCCTCCCTGCGGTATTGTGGCCAAGATGCGGCCTCCCGATGCCGTGTTTGCCACATGTCGACGACCCTCAGGTATATATTCCTTCGAAACCTGCCTTGCTCTACTGCCCCAGCTCTTCCCCCTTCGTGTGGATCCTTTTCTAATTCCTTCCGCTGTTACAAAGCCACCTAGACTTCTACTATTATTAGAAGTAAAGCTAGTTCATACACTAAACTTAAAGCATTGGTTCAAACAGGGAAGAAAGTGGGAAAGCTGTAGCATGAATCTAGGACTTGGTTCTAAGAGGAAACGGGGGAAAGTAGTAATATGTGTCACTGTTTAAATAACTGTATTTCGTATTTGCGCAAACAGGGATGTCTGTCTCCATATCATTTCGGGATGTCTGTCTCCGTATCGTTTCTATCCGCACAATCAAAAGCACACACCTCAGTTTTAGTACAACTGCGCAAAATGAGATGGCTATCCCTCGTTGTCGTCGTCTAACCTCCCGTCTTCAAGGTATCCCTACATTGGTAGTAACTAAGGTAGAATGACCAACGCAATCTAAAAGAAGCTGATTCGTACGTTTTACTTCCTGATTGCAGTGCAGGGACGAGCGAAAACAACTGCATCCTAGTCCGAAATGCACTTTCTACCAGTTCATCCATGGACCGAGGACTAGCTGGCAGGGCTGCACGGCGGTTTTTTGGACAGGTGCGCGGACAAGAGGCATTGTGGTCTGCTTATTTCTGCAAATAGCAGTGCTTAAATTTAGTGGAATGCACAAGCATTTAAGCTGGTCAGTACACTGCATGGTTCAGTTCAGCATTCCAGCTGAGACCACAATTATAATTGGTTATTCTGGAATGAGAGAACCTAACCCTGGATGGTGGCAACAACAAAAAACCAGAGTGAACTCCAGGAAATTTAAGCCTGCCGGGAGGCCCTTTGCTCAGAGAAGCCTTGCTTCTTTTTTCCTCATTTGTAAACCTTATCACAACTTTGTCTTTTGCTGTGAACTAGTATATGTTTGTTATGTTCTATGAATCATTGAGATGTATAAAATTGCTTAACTTATGCTTTTCAAGATTTTTATGAAGACGAGTTTAATTGTGAGTGTTCCACATGAGCGCTGGACTAGCGTGTGAACGTTTGGAATTTGTTACATTGTGGCCTCAGTTAACTGCATGAACCACTGTAACAAGATACATAGTAGTTGCTTATATGTCAGACAGCATATTGTTGATTGTTAGCTGGTCGATAGCCTAGTGTTGAAGCGAGCTGAGCCAATGTGACATGTTTTGCACAACTGCTTACAAGTGGGGTAGCACCAACAGTGTTTACAAGTACTTATGTATACGTTGGCACACGGTTCTCGAACGAGTGCTCTATTTCATCAAAACACACACTGCTCGTATGATAAACCGTGACAACTTATGTCTTACCATGCCATATTCATGAAAAAACTAGTGAGGACGCATCTGTTTCGGCAACAATTACGATGGTTCTCACATGATTCACAGGCACACAAAAGTAGCAGCAGTTCCCATAGACGGATTCAAACAGAGCACTAGCCCCAGAGGGTTCGATAACAGGCAAGGTTCGGATAATTAGACACAGTCCAAACTACTATTAAACACTAGCTGGGGCAACTATTTCATGCCTCGATCTAATTTGGGCTGGACACAAGACGGACCTTGCCATGAACATCATCGAAGACGTCTCGCAGCAGCTCAATCCTGTGAACCTTCATGAAGACAACCTTGTGGCCTTGCCACTGATAAACTTGTTTGTGGAGGCATGCCACGTCATCTTGTTGCGTAAGCTTGACAAGAACAGTATGCCTCACAAACGAAGGAGTAGCTTTGAACTTCTTGTGCTTCAGTACACCCTGGACAACACGCCTGACAACAGTGAGGCTGGAATACAAATCTTCATTGGTATTACCGCAAATGGCTTCCAGGATCCAACAGCCTAAGAACTTTGTTTTCCCAGTGTGTATATTCAGGTCGTCCGCCTCATAGCGAGTGACATGCACAACCACACAATCCTTGTCTGCATTAGGGCTCTAATTGAAACAGAAACAAATTTTGAATTACTTTTCAGTATAAGAACCACAAGTTATTTAAACCACTATGTATAGCATGGCATCGAAGCTAATAAAATTTTGCATTATTAATCACCACATACTTCCTTTTCTAAAAAAATCACCACATACTTAGATGAAAAACCACAATCGAGATTGGCAAAGAAGGAAATCACCTGGGGCAGCTCAGCGGGGGGGGGCACATCCTCGAAGGGGGAAAACTGCTCCTGCAGTGCCACGAGGGCTGTAACCTCAAACGGGGCGTTGACCATCTCAGTAGTGGCCGTGAGCGTATTTGGGGTCGGCTCGGTAGTTGCCTCCATCTTCTTGGAGCTCTCTGTCTCGTGGGGATCAGCCTCCCACGTCTGCTCCAATATCGGCAGATCTTTGCCTGGTTCTCCTTGGTCCATCATGAAACTGACGAATACTAGGAGACCACTGAAAGGAAAACACAATCGCATTGACAATGAAACAAAAAAGAGAGTGAGGATCGGTTACTGCTTTGCAAAAGTTCTTTTTTTTCTCTGAACGAAAATATACCAACATCACGGATCCGCTTACCTTCCCTTCGGTGGGAGAGAAGAACAGTGGCAGATGCGAGTATTGCCTTTCTTGAAGACGGTGAGGGAGAAGGGGATTTTGCGAGGAGTGAAATGATGGTTGCTTTGTCCATCAAACTTAGATTGCGGGGAGGTGGGGTTTTGTGATACGACGGCTCGTTACTGCCGTGCTACGACCGGGGTGACTCTCCGCCTGCATACTGCCTGCTAATTTGGTGGATGGCATTTGGGCCCGCGCGTTGCATGGCCCGCATGTCGGTGAACAAAAGTATAACGGCATTCAGTAGAGGAAGACGTTTCAATGACCTAGGAGGAGCCAGAAGCGGTAGAGTGTCTCCACTGTACTAGTAGTAATTGTTTTTCTGGGTAGCTGTAGAGTGTCTCCACTGTACTAGTAGTAATTGTTTCTCTGGGCCCAAGACAAAATTGCCAATCCACACTAGTAAATAGTAAAATCAATTCAAAAGGCGCTACCCACACCCAGCACACCGCCCCCTTCCCCCACAAAAAAAACCTGGGTGCTCTTCTTCCTCCTCGCTCCCACCCACCTCACGTCAGCTCGCTCCACTCGTACCCCCAAATTCCTCATCTCACTCCTACAGAAAACCCCAGCACCCCTTCTTCCTCACTCCTATAGAAACCCCCCAGCTCCCCTTCTTCTTCGCTTGCACTACAACTAGGCTCGTCATTCGTTACTCTGCTCAAATCCGTGAGCGCGACGCGATGCCCTCAAGGAAAATGGAGTTGGCTGACCCCAGCGCCAAGAAGATGAGGCTCCCGCCAGCGGCGACGCCTATTGTAGATCCCACACCCGGCAGCGCAGGGAGAAGCGGCGACCCCGCCCCCACCGGATCCGAGGAACCCGTAGAATCTCGGGTGGACCGCATCAGCGATCTCCCGGACGCCGTCCTTGGGGAGATCAGCTTGCTTCTCGCCACCAAGGATTGCTGCCGCACCCAAGTCCTCTCAATTCGGTGGCGCCCTCTATGGCGCGCTGTGCCCCTTAATCTCGACTGTCGTCAGCTATCTCTCTTCAATGATTTTGAAATCCCCAGAGCCATCATCTCCTCCCACCAGGGCACCGTTCAAAGCCTCTTCATCCCGTCATGTTACCTGAGAAAGCATACCATGCCCTGCATGGTGGACGCCTGGCTGAAATCCCCTGAATTCATAGAACTACAGCTGCTTGAGTTCTACTATTCCCCTGGAAATCACATACCACATACAGAATGCCATGAACTTGTGCCCTCAGCACTGATGTCCATCTCACGGTTTTCCTCCTCTCTCCACACCGCCACCTTTGCGCTGTGCTACCTTCCAGACAATCTGGTACTAAACCTTCAACTCCCATTTCTCAAGAAACTTTAACTTGTGCGGGTTCGTATATCGGAGGCCTCATTGCACAACATCATCCACTCCAGTCACCCTGCGCTGGAGTGCTTGGTGCTTGTTTTCACAGTTAGAATCAGTTGTCTCCAAATAAAGTCGCCTAACCTTGTAAGAATTGGAATTTATTTTGACGGAAGGCAGCTCATCATCCAAGATACCCCTTCACTTCAAAGGTTGATCCTTGATTCTAGTTATTACTGTTGCAAATAACCGTCCTCTCTGCGCCTAAACTGGAGACCTTGGGTGTAATACATGATCTATGTGCTCATTTCAATATGGTGTTTGGCTCCACAGTTCTTCAGGTACTTTATATTATCATCTACACTTGTAACCATATGCTGCATTTTAAATTTCTGCGCATAATTTATATACCATCTTGGAGTACACATTTTGTATTAATATTATGTTCTATGCTCAATGAAGAGTTTCTCCATGGATGGCCTATCAATGGTGCTGGATTCTGTCAAGATCTTATATATCCCAATGAATAGTTTTGATCTGAACAAGATTATTGGCTTGCTATAATGCTTTCCATGTCTAGAGAAGTTGTATATAAAGGTGATAATTTCACGCACATTGGAAGCCCACATATAGTGTACTAGAATTAACCGTTCAGCTGTTGCTCTTTCGACACTCTTCTTTTAGACCTTAATTGTTTTCAATTTTCATGTCTATTTAGGCAACAGGACGGGGTAAGGAAGTTATAACCAATCGGTGGATTCGTAAGCATCGGGATTTTCTCACTTCTCATGAGATTCGATTGAAGACAATAACGCTAGAACGATATGTAGCCAACCGTGCAAACACAAGATTTGTCACATTCTTCCTGCTGAATGCGAGGTTACTATTGTCCATCAGGCTTAAGTTTATCAGCAGCATGGTTTTGACGGATGGGTATGTCGAAGAGCAAAAAAAGGAGTTTCAGGTGGGCAAAAGAGCTTCTGAACGTGTCGGGCTTCTATTTACAACATATTGTGGTCATAATCCAGTAAATTTTACGATCCAGGATGTTCATTCTATGGACCTGACCGATCCATTTGACTGCGACTGCCGAAAACAGTGCTGGAGTTAGATGTTGTTGCCCTTTTCAATCTGGGTTTTTTTGTAAACCTAATGAACAATCAACCCTCGTGCTTTTGTACAGTTTGTAAGATGGAGTTAGATGTTCCTGCCCTTTTCAACTCGGCTGTGACTGTCATATTTTCTTTGAAACAAGGCAAATGGCTTGCCATTCGTTTAATTTAGAGTGAAATATTGTAACAAATCACAACCAAGGGAAATAACATCACTCACGCCGACTGCTTGAGCTCACTGTGCATTACAGAAGCCAAGTGACTAGCCCCCACCACCCCCACCAGTCAACCCTCGTACTCCCCTTCGCCTGCGACTGGACCGGCGCATCTTCAATGGCTCCTGTTCGTTCCATCCGAGGCCTCGCTGTCGTCCTCCGCCTTGCGGCCTTGGTTCGCTCGCCGTGCGCGGTGCGCCGCCCTCTTGCGTTGTCAACATCGTCAACAACCGAGAGGAACAAGGAGATGATTGTACGTGGAGAGGATGACAGTAGGGACCCACCAGCGTCATGGCAGTACGCAAGCAAGTGCCTCTATAGTACAAGCCCAAAAATATGGTTCCTCCTAATGGTTGGACATCTGGGGCTCACGCCATCGTCAATGTAGTCAATAAACGAGAGAATTACACTACGAGCGGCTGACACCAGGGACCCAAAAATGGCCTGTACATTTTTAAAATACATCAAATCGGGAATTAGTTTCATTTTTTTCATTACAAGATCTTAAATTCCATTGATTTTTACACGTGGACAATTATTTTGATTTTATATTTATATAAATTATTTTTCAAAATAGTTTGAATGTGAATCGATATTTTTGGATTAAAAACAGTTGACCGCACCGAAATATGCAAAATTTCATATACTTTTTAACCGTCGCCACAATATGGGGTGTAATGCTAACAAAAAGAAGATGGGCTCCAAAAAAAATCTTAAGAATTAGCAAATGGGTTGTACATTATTAGAAATAATGGCAGATGGGCTGTATGCTGTTTTCCATAGATTTGAGGCTGACTTGTGCGCCTACTACAGGTTGACGCATATGCTTTCATAAAAAAGGTTGACGCACATGCAACGCCCTGTCAACTTAGTCAACACACGAGAGCAGTGACTGTTGGATATCCATCCAACAGTTGTCGTGCTTCTTCAATCTCTGCTCTTCATGTTCCAGCCGCTCAAACAAGAGCCGTCGGGACTGCCTGCTCCCTCCTCCCGCGGCCGGCTATGCTGCTGCGTAGGCCTCACGGCCCCACCGTACTCCCATCGCTGGCCTAGCCATCCCTCTACTCACCCACACATGCAGTTATTCTCCGGCGATGGCAGACGAACCAGTAAACCCCCGTACTCCTCCGCGTGGGAAACAACTGCCGAGTATTCCCTGGCTCCGTGTTGTTCCCTTCCTAGGCCTCACCGTCGTCCACCGCCCTGGTGCTCTCGGCGCGACCTGGTCAACATGGTCAATGAACGACATCCATCGGAAGTGGACTGTACGTGGAGAGGCTGACAATTGGGTCCACGGCCGCACGCAAGGAAATGCCTCCTTATTACATGCAAAATAATGATTCCTCCACCTGACAGCTAGGACCCACAGGAAGGGCCTCTGTATTTTCGCAAAAAAATGTTCCTCCCGCTGACAGGTCGGACCCACCAGCTATATCTTCGCACGCAAGGAAGTGCCTCCTTATTACGCCCAAAAAAATGAATACCCCCCTGCTAGCTGGGACCCACCATATTGTTGGGCTGACTTGTGGGCCTACTAAGTTGATGGGGACGGAGGGCTTTGTCAACTTAGTCAATACTCCAGTGACCGTATGATGTCCATCCAACGGCCATACGGCTTCTTCAACCTCTGGTCTTCTTGCTCCAGCCGCCCAAAGCAGCGCCGGCTGTGCTACCGCCTGCTCCTGCCTCCTGTGGCCCAGCTCCGCGTCGTCCCCTTCCTAGGCCTCGCTGTCGTCCACAACCGTGGTGCTCTCGGCGTGGCGTGGTCAATGTGGTCAACGACCGACTTCCATCGGAAGAGTACTGTACGTGGAGAGGCTGACAGCTGGGTCCACGGCAGCCGCAAGGAAGTGCTTCCTTATTACGCAGAAAATAATTATTCCTCCACCAGACAGTGGGGACCCACCAGACGGACCACCAGTATTTTGCGAAATAAATTGTTTCCCTCTGACTGCCGGGACCCACCGGACAGGCCACCGTATTTCGCGAAAAAACGTTCCCCTCGCTGTCAGCTCGGACCCACTGGAAGTTCCTCCTTATTACGCACAAAAAAATGAATACTCCCCCAGCTAGCTGGGACCCACCTTGGTGGGAGGCTGTCTTGTGGGCCTACTAAGTTGACGGGGCCGAAGGACTTTGTCAAATTAGTCAATATGAACGATTCTAGCTCCAGTGACCGTACAATGTCCATCCAACGGCCGTAGTGCTTCTTCAACCTCTGGTCTTCTTGCTCCAGCCGCCCAAAGCAGCGCCGGTCGTGCCGCATGCTCCTGCCTCTCGGGGCCGGCTGTGCTGCCGTGAAGGCCTCAGCGCCCCCCACTATTCGCACCGCTGGCCAGGCCCTGTGGCAATGGCAGCCTCACACCGCAGCTGAACCAGTGAACCCTCGTACTCCTCTCCGCGCGGGCTTCCACTGCCGCGTCTTCCCCGGCTCCGCGTCGTCCCCTTCCTAGGCCTCGTCGTCGTCCACCGTCGTGGTGCTCTCCGCGCGGCATGGTCAACATGGTCAAGGAACGACTTCCATCGAAAGAGTACTGTACGTGGAGAGGCTGACAGCTGGGTCCACAGCCACAGCCCGGTTTTTTTGTGATTTGCCAATTAAGTCGCTTTGTCAGGCCTGTTGGGCTACAAATCTTTCAAGACGAGGAGAGCTTTTCATTCGGCTGGCCGAGAAAATGGCCCATCTGTAATGAGAAATGGGTTGTACATTTTTAAAACACATCAAACAGGCAATTAGTTTCAAATATATTTTTTTCATTTCAAGATTTTAAATTACATTAATTTTTATGCGTGGAGAATTTGTTAGATTTTATATTGATATACATTTATTTTTAAAATCAGTTTGAATGTGAGTCGAAATTTCAGGATTAAAAATAGTTCGGACCGCACCGAAATATGCAAAATTTCGTATAATTTTTTAACCGTGGCCACAATATGGGCTGTAATGCTAACAAAAAGAATATGGGCTCCAAAAAAACCTTAAGAATCAACAAATGAGCTGTAAATTATTAGAAATAATGGCAGATGGGTTGTATGCTGTTTTCCACAGATTGATGTCCATCCAAAAAAAGGTTGATGCACAAGCAGTGACGGTTGGATGTCCATCCAACGGCAGTCGTGCTTCTTTAATCTCTGCTCTTCCTGCTCCAGCCGCTCAAACAAGAGCCGGCGGGACTGCCTGCTCCCTCCTCCCCACGGCCGGCTGTGCTGCCGCGCAGGCCTCACCGCCCCACTGTACTCCCATCACTGGCCTAGCCATCCCTCTACTCACCCACACCTGCTGTTATTCTCCGGCGACGGCAGACGAACCAGTAAACCCTCGTTCAGTCGTACCCCCCTCCGCGTGGGAAACAACTGCTGAGTCTTCCCTGCCTCCATGTCGTTCCCTTCCTAGGACTCTCCGTCGTCCACCGCCCTGGTGCTCTCGGCGTAGCCTGGTCAACGTAGTCAATGACCGACATGCGTCTGAAGTGGACTGTACGTGGAGAGGCCGACAACTGGGTCCATGGCCGCACGCAAGGAAATGCCTCCTTATTACGTGCAAAATAATGATTCGTCCACCTGACATCAGGGACCCACCGAAAGGGCCTCAGTATTTCGCGAAAAAAACATTACCGCCGCTGACAGCTCGGACCCACCAGCTATATCTTCGCACACAAGGAAGTGCCTCCTTATTACGCACAAAAAAATGAATACTCCCCCTGTTAGCTGGGACCCAGTATAGTGGCAGGCTGACTTGTGGGCCTACTAAGTTGACGGGGCCGGAGGGCTTTGTCAACTTAGTCAATATGCACGATTCTAGCTCCAGTGACCGTATGATGTCCATCCAACGGCCGTAGTGCTTCTTCAACCTCTTTTCTTCTTGCTCCAGCTGCCCAAACCAGCGCCGGTCGTGCCTCGTGCTCCTGCCTCCCGTGGCCGGGTGCGATGCGGCGGAGGCCTCACCGCCCCCTACTACTCCCACTGCTGGCCAGGCCATCCCTCTACTCACCCACACCCCCTGTTATTCTGCGGCGACGGCAGCCTCACACCGCAGCGAACCAGTGAACCCTCGTACTCCTCTACGCGTGGGCATCCACTACCGCGTCTTCCCCGGCTCCGCATCGTCCCCTTCCCAGGCCTCGCCGTCGTCCACCGCCCTGGTGCTCTCGGCGCGGCGTGGTCAACGTGGTCAAGGAAGGGCTTCCATCGGACGTGGACTATACGTGGAGAGGCTGACAGCTGGGTCGACGGCCGCAGCAAGGAAGTGCCTCCTTATTATGCACAAAATAATTATTCCTCCATGTAGGACCTTGAGAGGAGGTGTCCAGAGGGGGGGTGATTATACACTAAGTACCAAAGTTGCAGTTTTTAAGGTTCTTTCAGTTTAAGTGGAGTTCAGGCACAATTTCAACATTCACAATACATATCAAGCAACCATGCAAAGAGTATATGAGCAGCGGATAGTAAAGCATGCAACTTGCAAGAAAGTAAAGGGAAGGGTTTGGAGGATTCAAACGCAATTGGAGACACGGATGTTTTTGGTGTGGTTCCGATAGGTGGTGCTATCGTACATCCACGTTGATGAAGACTTCAACCCACGAAGGGTAACGGCTGCGCGAGTCCACGGAGGGCTCCACCCACAAAGGGTCCACAAAGAAGCAACCTTGTCTATCCCACCATGGCCGTCGCCCACGAAGGACTTGCCTCACTAGCGATAGATCTTCACGAAGTAGGCGATCTCCTTGCCCTTACAAACTCCTTGGTTCAACTCCACAATCTTGTTGGAGGCTCCCAAGTGACACCTAGCCAATCTAGGAGACACCACTCTCCAAGAAGTAACAAATGGTGCATTGATGATGAACTCCTTGCTCTTGTGCTTCAAATGATAGTCTCCCCAACACTCAACTCTCTCTCATAGGTCTTGGATCTGGTGGAAAGAAGATTTGAGTGGAAAGCAACTTGGGGAAGGCTAGAGATCAAGATTCATATGGTAGGAATGGAATATCTTGGTCTCAACACATGAGTAGGTAGTTCTCTCTCAGAAAATGTATGCTGGAAGTGTAGATTCGTTCTGATGGCTCTCCTTTTGAATGAAGAGGAGGTGGAGGGGTATATATAGCCTCCACACAAAATCTAACCGTTACACACAATTTACCAAACTCGGTGGGACCGAGTCGTTAAACTCGGTCGGACCGATTTAGCAAATAATGTGACCGTTAGGGTTTTCGGTGGGACTGACATGCATCTCGGTGAGACCGATTCGGTTAAGGTTAGGGCATAACGTAATCTCGGTAAGACCGATTACACAAACTCGGTGAGACCGATTTGGTAATAAGCTTTCCAGAGAGTTGGTCAGGCAAACTCGGTGGGACTGATTACTCAAACTCGGTGAGACCGATTTTGGTAATAAGTTTTCTAGACAGTTTGCATTGTAATATCGGTAGTACCGATTGCTCAAACTCGGTGGGACCGATTTTGATAATTGACATACACAGAGAGATTACAATCCCATCTCGGTGAGACCGAGATCCCTATCGGTAAGACCGATTTGCTTAGGGTTTGTGGTAGTGGCTATGACCTTTGGAATCGGTGGCGCCGGATAGGAAGAATCGGTGTGACCGATTTTGGCTTTGGGTTTAGGTCATTTGTGGATGTGGGAAAGTAGTTGAGGGTTTTGGAGCATATCACAAAGCACATGAAGCAAGAGGCTCATTAAGCAACACCTCATCCCTCCTTGATAGTATTGGCTTTTTCTATAGACTCAATGTGATCTTGGACCACTAAAATGTAAAATGAAGAGTCTTGAGATTGAAGCTTGAGCCAATCCTTTGTCCTTAGCATCTTGAAGGAGTTCCCAAATCCTTTAGTCCATGCCACTTCATTGTTGAACTTATCTGAAACATGCTAGATAAAGTGTTAGTCCAACAAGAGATATGTTGACATTAATTACCAAAACCACCTAGGGAGCATTTGTGCTTTCACTCCACCTAACAACGGAGACCCATCGGACGGGCCACCATATTTCGTGAAAAAAACGTTTCCCCCCTGACTGCTGGGACCCACCAGCTACACCTTCGCACGCAAGGAAGTGCGTCCGGGCAAAAAAAACGATTCACCCCCCTGACTGCTGGGACCCACCAGCTACATCTTCGCACGCATGGAAGTGCGTCCGGGCAAAAAAAAAAACGATTCGCCCCCCTGACTGCTGGGACCCACCAGCTACATCTTCGCACATAAAGGAAGTGCGTCCGGGCAAAAAAATGATTCGCCCCTCTTACTGCTAGGACCCACCAGCTACATTTTCGCACGCAAGGAACTGCCTGATAGTCAGGACCCACCTGGTGGAAGCGTACATAGCGTTGTCATTCTAGTCGCGAACTTGTACATGCATATATACTGGTCGATGTAGAGGCGCGCACGTGTCATAGTAGAGGCGCGTACGTGTCGTAGTAGAGGCGCGCACGTAGCATGTACACGTACGTACAATGGTCAGGTTGCAAGAAAGAAAATACGGCCATGTATGTGTACATACGGGCGGGGTCTCGAACGCCTAGTTGCGCATACGTACGGCGAGGGCTCGTGTTCATGGGGAGGCAGCGGAATGTGTCGTGTTCATGGGGAGGCAATGGAATGCGTCGTGTTCATGGGGAGGCAACGGAATGCGTCGTGTTCATGAGGAGGCAACGGAATTCATCGTGTTCATCGGGAGGCAATGGAACGCATGGGAGCCAACCAGCTTGGACAGAACAGGCGATGGAAACGAGGCCTGGCGTACCGCAGAACGGAGGAAACGAACCTCCTAGGGTCGAAACGGGGGTCTTGTTGATCGGGAGGGGTGTGTCGTACCGCAAAACGGACGAAACGGACCTCCTACGGTCGAAACGGGGGTCCTGTTGATCGGCTGGGGTGTGGCGTACCGCAAAACAGGAGGA
>NC_057807.1:111406037-111436192 GCF_018294505.1 Triticum aestivum
AGTTAGGAGCAGTAGCGAAGGAATCGCTCCATCGGGTTCAGTTAACAGCCATCGATCGATCCCTCGGGTTCAGTAACGCGTAGCCTGCAGTGCAATCGCTCGGGTTCAGTTAGAGCCCAACGCCTCGCTTGACTTCAGTTAGAGCCAACGCCTCGCACACACGCATGTACGTACGAGACAAACGCGCATTGCTCCGCCCCCGACCTCCCACCGTAACCGGCAACTCCCCGAAATTTTCCTCCCCCTCGCTTCTACCATAGTTTTTTCCATCATGGATGGCCCAAAGAATGTCATGCAGCTGCGTCTCCGGCCCGCCCAGGACGAAAAGCCCATTTTCTGTCATGATTTTTTGTCATAGAAGTAGGAGCCCACCACATCTATGATGATACCGGGTTTTGTCACAATTATCGTCATAGAAGTGTCATATGTATGACAGAACTTTTTTCGGTCGGCCCAAAATGTCATGGATGTGTCTTTTTTTTGTAGTGTTATTTTATGATTTACAACGCACAATTCCATGAATCATAAAATAGATTAAGGGCTTCTTTGATTCAAAGGATTCTCAAAGGAATTTTGGAGGATTCTAATCATTAGGAATTTTTCCTATCTTGGTTGTTTGATTCGTAGGATTGTAAACCATAGGAATTTTTCCATATGATTCATTTGCACTAGATTTCATAGGAAACATCCCATCCACTCAAACCTCTTTGAAAGAATTCTGCGTTTTTTCTATGCACAATCAAAAAATGCAATCAAACACTCGTACAATCCTGTAGGATTCAAGATGACATTCCAATATAATCCCATGTTTTTCCTATTCACGCGTTCTTACCTTTTTTATAAAAACTAATTGATTATGGATGAGATGAACTATAAGAATTAAACGAAGGGATACATCACGCATATATGACTCAGAGCTTACATGCTATAGTGTGGTATTTATTCATAATTTGGTTGCAAAATCTGATGCGTGCAATGCACGTGTACCTTACTAGTACTTCGAGTATGTGCAAAACACATAAATTAGAATACCAATGGCATGCTACATAGTGTCTCTCTTACAGTTCATGAAGCCACGTGGCACATGTGGAAGCGTTGTCGCGACCTCCTTGCGTGGATTGATCACACTGACGTGCTGCTGGTTCCAGAAGAATGTACTCGTCCTCCCTGAGCCATACTGGCGGTACATGCACGAAGCAAAGATGTGCACGCACGCCACGCACGCACTCATTCCCTCGCACGCACACGCGGGTACACAGGCGGACGCAATTTTGTGCCAAGATCCACCCCATGTGATAATTTGACGCGTGTAAAGTCGTTCACTTCATTGATGGTCAATTAATACAGCGCATGCAAATTCAGTGGACGTGAGGGCGGAAGAAAGACATTATTACTCCACTGCGCGCATGCGAGTAGTTAAATCGTCGGTTGCTAGTAGTACTTCCATTAGTCTCCTTCGTAATTTGTGCCAATTTTTGACAGTAACATAATATTTACGCATTTGAGCAGTGTAGTACTTGAAATTTATGTTCCGCTAAACTCATCGGGGGCCGTTTCGGGCCTTGAAACCAAAACCATCAATTAATCTTAACCTTGTTCCCATCACATTCGAAAGCCTGCTCACACCTACTAGTACGTACCAAACCTGAACGTGTTCCCACTATGCACGTATTAGTACTACTAGTGCTAGTACTTAGGTTATAAAAAGGGGAACTACCTAACCGAAAATTACTCTACCTTTCCTGCTCATAAGTGCTTCTTCTTCGTCCGTCGTTGCCATGGCCGGTGAGCAGAGCTCTAGGTCGAGAACTACTCGTAACAAGGGAGCGGCAACCAAGGCTGCAGAAAAAAAGAGAGGGCTCGCCGCCACGTAGAGACCTCGAAAGATCTCTCACGGGCAGGCGATGGCTCCCAGGAGCGCCCTAGCCGCGGAGGCGAACATGCTGAGTCGGCGGAGCTGGGGTCGTTATCCCTCGACGGCATGCCCGATCAGCTCAATAAGCACCTCAATAAGTAGAAGGAGTTCATCCAAGGCTTGACGGAGTTGCTGAAGGAGAGCCTCGACGACATGCCCGCTGATCTCAATCAGCAGGGGGAGTTGACCGCCGGCTTGGTGATTGTTGGTGTCAAAACCGGTGGATCTCGGGTAGGGGGTCCCGAACTGTGCGTCTAGGCGGATGGTAACAGGAGACGGGGGGACACGGTGTTTTACCCAGGTTCGGGCCCTCTTGATAGAGGTAAAACCCTACGTCCTGCTTGATTAATATTGATGATGTGTATTACAAGAGTGGATCTACCATGAGATCTAGGAGGCTAAACCCTAGAAGCTAGCCTATGGTATGATTGTCGTAATGGTTGTTGTGTCCTACGGACTAAAGCCCTCCGGTTTATATAGACACCGGAGAGGGCTAGGGTTACACAGAGTAGGTTACAATGGTAGGAGATCTACATATCCGTATCGCCAAGCTTGCCTTCCACGCCAAGGAAAGTCCCATCCGGACACGGGACGGAGTCTTCAATCTTGTATTTTCATAGTCTTGGAGTCCGACTGACGATGACAGTCCGGCTGTCCGAACACCCCCTAGTCCAAGACTCCCTCAGTAGCCCCCGAACCAGGCTTCAATGACGATAAGTCCAGCGCGAATGTAGTCGTCAGCGTTGCAAGGCGGGTTCTCCTTAAGTTCCATGTACCTGCCGAACAGTGTCCGGCTTCCTTATCAATATTACGCTTCTTGGCTTCCACGCCCAATAATGGCCTTCTTCCACGCGTCGCACGAATGCGAAAAGCCAAGGTATCTTTTATGTGTTACCCCCTAGCTGCGCAAATAATCTGCCTATAAGAGAGGCAAGAATCCAGATCCAAATCACACCATCTTCCTTCCGCGAATACTCATCGAAGCTCTTCTGACCAAGAATCCATTCCATCATGGACCGTCGACGCGGCTCCTCTTCTCCCGCTCCCAGCCCTCTGCCAGGAGATTGGAGGAGATGCTCTGTTCCGCACAACGAGCTGGTGAAGCTCCAAGCGGAGGGATATCTCCCTCCGGCCTTCATGGTTCCCGTTCGAGCCGGGATGGCCACCTACAAAGGTGGGAAGCAAGCGGAGGCCACCCCAAGTCCCAACAAAGGGGAGCGGGTATGCTTCGTCCCCTATCTGATAAGGGGCTCGGATTTCCTGTACATCCGTTCCTCCGCGGGCTCCTGGAGTTCTCGGTCTCCAGCTCCATCACCTCACGCCCGCCTCTATCCTACATATTGTGGGTTACATAGCTCTTTGCGAGCTATTTCTAGGCGTCGAGCCCCATTTCGCGTTGTGGAAGAGGTTGTTCTGCCTTGTGCCCCGCTCTCACGAGGGGTCCATATATCAAGTGGGCGGCACCAAAATTTGGCGCATTACCGGGACCGGATATCCATCCGGAACCCCTAAGAAGGCGTCCGAAGACTGGCCTTCGGAATGGTTTTACATAGAAGATGCTCCGCTTCCGGATCCTGTTCGGATCGACCTCCCGGAGTTCAGCAATGCTCCTCTGAAGAAACGCCTTAGTTGGCGTCCGCGGAGCCCCCAACTGGAGGAAGACAAGAGTGTCCATTATCTGATGGGCCGGATAAGGTTACTGGCCCATTCCGGGTTGACCATGATTGGAGTCATGGCAACATGCATTATGCGGGGGGTGCAGCCACTACAATACAGGGGCCACCCCATGTGGGATTTCAACGGGAAGGACGATGCCACCCGTCATGGACGCAAAGGGCCGGGTTCAGCCGAGGACCTGGCGAAGATCCTGTCCGGCCTGTACAAGGGAGAGAAGGAGGACTTCCTCCAGACGAACCCGTTGAATGGGTTCTCCATGAATAACCCTCGACGTTGGGTAAGCGAACACCTTACATGCCCAACCCATGCTTTCAAAGTTTAGGTTTCTTATATTATGTTTTTCGACGCAGGAGCTGCGCCGGGTTGTGGAGGACATGCGGAGTCCAGCTCCGCAACCTGAGGATCTAGAGAGATCCCAGAATCTGGCCTCCGAAGAGGATCCGGACATAAAGGTGGAGCTAATCGACGGGGTGTTCCACCAGCTCAGCATGGATAATGCTTTAGTCGCCATTACGGCTGACTACCCCGGACTATATCCGGCTTCCCAGGTGATTGTGACCGAAGTCCCGACACCATTATTTCTTCCTCGCTCATTTCTGACCTTCGCATACGATGGCGTTTTGCAGGAAGCGCCTTCAGGGCGGGAAGCCGAGCCCGCGGCGGCTGACCAACAAAGGCCAGTCCGGACCAGCAGGTGGAAGAGGAGCGCGGCGCGGACTGAAACGTCGCCGCAAAGGTATAGCTCACAGTTCATTATTTGGAGCAACGTTCCTAGGAAGCGTTTGAGTGCTCATGACTTTTGTAGGAGGAAAAGCGCCCACCAAACTGCGGGCGTGGAGGTTGCCAATCCAACCTCTACCAGCCAGGCTCCAGCACCTGGTCTGGAGGGGGAGGCGAGCGCAAGGCGCGAGCCGGACACTCCTCCAATGAAGGATGCCGACAGACTGTCCGCCACCAAGTCTGAGGTGGAGAGCACCATGAACCATAGGCGCCGCCGGACAGTATTTCGTGATGCGTGCTTCTCCCCTGAGGCGTTGAATGCCTTTAACGCGGGGGACGCGCACCTCCGTGCTGCTCAAGATGGTTTTACCAGAGCCACGGAGCAGTATGTAAAAGACATACGGGTAAGAGAATTTAATAGTTATATATGGCAGTAGCCACCGAGACTTAAAGTAGTTATGTTAACTGATTTAAGGATCATTTGAAACGTAGGATCTTACCGAGAAGAATACCCAACTGTCTCAGGAGCTGCAAGAGTGCAAGGCCCAACTTGAGGCCGCACTTGCTGCCGCAAGAGGAAACACAGAGACCCCTCCTGGTAACACATTAATGTTTAAAAATATAAGCGCTGTGCGGCGTGCGCGCAAGTCTAATAATGACATTGCAGGTGCTGCCGGACAAGATCCGGACAGGCAAGAACTACTGCGCCAGCTGAAGGCCGGCGAGAGGGTGTTGAATAGAGTGCATCAGGAAAGGAACAAGCTCCAGGATGCCCACGCCCAGCTCGGAGAAGAGCTGAAAGGTGTTCGGGCCGAGCTGTCTGGCTCCGTTAAGGAGAATCAGCGGCTTCGTCGCGGCATCTATAGTAAGTGCTTGAGCGAACTCCTTTGAAAAGAAGAGTTCGGTGAGGAAGTCAATTGACAAAATATGTCTGTAGGTATACTCACAGGTCGCCCTGCGGAGGAGATGCCCGTATCGACGGGTGATCAACTTCCCGAACTGTTGCAGCTGCTCGAACGAGTTCGGCAGGCGATGAGCGGCGCCGTTCAGGCTTTATGGTCGGCCCTTTCCCTGCCCGAAGGCCTTGGGGAGCTTGTGGAGAAGCTTCAGGGAATGCGGCAGCGCTTCCGTTTATGGAAGATTTCGGCCTGCCGCCAAGGTGCCAGGGAGGCCTGGGCCATGGTGAAGACGCGGTACAAGAAGGCGGATCCCAACCATATGGCCGAGGTCGGACCTATGGGGCCCGATGGGAAGGAGATTCCTGTGAGTTTAGTATACGGCCAAGTAGAGTTGGCCGCTAAATTTTCCCAACGGGACTGTAAATTGGACAGCCTGTTAGACGGGATTGAGGAGGAATACAGTCAGTCAATGTGACAATGTATTTTAAAATGACATGTAAAATGCCTTCTAGCCGGATTGTAGATCGTTTGTCTTTGCCGACCTTTTCGCTTCAACCTCGGGACCCTAGAGTCCGGAGTGTGTCTGAATACCTTCTCGGTTAAAAAACAACCGGGGCATGCATGGAGACCAGGCATAGGGGTCATTAGTGCTTTATCAGACAAGTGCCCAACTAGTTATGTTATATTACATGGTTAGTAAGAAACATCTTCCAGGGAGAATAGTTCCGTTAAGGGTTCCTTTCCCTGGGAGGCATGCCCTAAAGTGCATGTCCAGACTGCGAAAAGAGCAGAAAAACATCTGGGGGCAGATAAATGAGTAGGTAAAAAATCATCTTTCAAGTCACCGACCGAATATTCCCTTAAGAACGCTAGCTTTCGGCTTCACCCAGTCTGAGGTACACATCCGGCTGACCCGGCAGTAACAATCGCAGAGGTGCTCCCTTTACCTCCTAGCCGAACAATCGGGAACGTAGGGGTAAGCACAGGAGCCAGGCAACCCAGCTTGGCCAAAACTTAAGTCATATCGATGCATATAATGGTGAATAAAAGGTACATGTGGAAGCTTGACACATGTGCTGGGCATGAAGCCCTTATAATTGAGCTTCTGGTAAAGAAGCCCCCAGGTATAATGAGTGCGGATGGCACGTCAAGTATGTGCAAACAATGCGCAAGTAGGCCCTTAAGGGCTTTTTAGGAAAAGTGTTAAGAGAAAAAAGAGAAACAAAAGACAGCTGAAGTGTAAAAATTTGGACGGGGGAAGGGGACAAACTCTTAGTCCAGCGCTAGGCATAGAATCTTCGGAGGTGGGCTGCGTTCCATGGGTTCGGCTCGAGTCGGTTGTCCGACGCATTTCGTAGACGGTACGCTCCACCGGTCAGGACTTGATCGATAATGAAGGGGCCCTCCCATTTGGGCTTGAGCTTGTCCTTTTTCTTGTCCGGCAGGCGTAGAACTAGTTCGCCAATGTTGTAAGTCTTGGCCCATACTTCTCTGCTTTGATATCTTCGAGCCTGCTGCTGATAGAATGCGGAACGAGCCTTGGCGACGTCGCGTTCTTCCTCCAATGCGTCCAAGTTGTCCTGCCGATCCAGCTCGGCTTCTCTTTCTTCATACATGCGCACTCGAGGTGAGTCATGAATGATGTCGCAGGGCAGAACTGCCTCTGCGCCGTATACCATAAAAAATGGTGTGAATCCGGTAGTACGGTTGGGTGTTGTCCGCAGCCCCCAGAGTACGGAGTCGAGCTCCTCTACCCAGTGCGTGTCAGATTTCGTAAGTGGCCGCACTAGTCTGGGTTTAATGCCGCTCATTATTAGACCATTTGCTCTTTCCACTTGACCGTTGGTTTGAGGATGATAGACTGAAGCGTAATCGAGCTTAATGCCCATATTTTTGCACCAGGATTTGACCTCGTCGGCCATGAATTTCGTGCTATTATCGGTGATGATGCTGTGGGGGACACCGTAACGGTGTACTACCCCGGAGATAAAGTCTATCACTGGTCCGGACTCTGCCGTTTTGACTGGCTTGGCCCCTATCCATTTGGTGAATTTATCCACCATGACCAATAGGTACCTTTGCTTGTGGGTTCCTCCTTTAAGGGGTCCAACCATGTCAAGCCCCCAGACCGTGAACGGCCAGGTAATGGGTATAGTTTTTAGGGCGGTGGGTGGCATATGGCTCTGATTAGCAAAGAGCTGACAACCGACGCATCTTTGGACTAAGTCCTGAGCATCTGCCCGTGTCATCGGCCAATAAAATCCTGTACGGAATGCCTTTCCTACAAGGGCCCGAGCTGCGGCGTGGTGTCCACCTAGGCCGGCATGAATTTCAGCCAGAAGGTTTCGCCCTTCCTCTTCGGAGATACACCTTTGAAGGACTCCGGTTGTGCTTTTCTTATAAAGTTCTCCCTCATGGACCTTGTAGGCTTTAGATCGCCGGACAATACAGCGGCCCTCATTTTGGTCTTCGGGGAGTTCCTGCCTAAGCAAGTAGGCTAGGAATGGTTCTGTCCACGGGGCGATTACTGCCATTATGTCGTGGGCTGAAGGTGTTATGTCATCGGCTGAATCGCCGGTTGGTGCAGCTTTTTCCGGTTTGTTATTTCCGGACTCCTCTTCCCATAGTACGGATGGCTTGAAGAGCCGTTCCAGGAAGATGTTTGGAGGGACAGCGTCATGTTTTGCGCCGATGCGTGCCAGTACGTCGGTTGCTTGGTTATTATCCCGGGCTACGTGATGGAATTCAAGTCCTTCAAACCGAGCTGACATTTTTAGGACAGCGTTGCAATATGCTGCCGTTTTCAGATCCTTGGCGTCAAAGTCTCCATTTATGTGGGATATTGCAAGGTTTGAATCCCCGCGCACCTCTAGGCGTTGAATGCCCATGGAGATTGCCATCCGGAGGCCATGTAAAAGGGCCTCGTATTCGGCTGCGTTGTTGGAGTCCATGTACATTATCTGACGTACGTATTGGACTGTGTCCCGGTTGGGGATGTCAATACGACGCCAGCCCCCAATCCGGCCAACATTTTAGAGCCGTTGAAGTGCATAATCCAATTGGAGTATGCGCCGTACTCTTTAGGGAGTTCGGCTTCGGTCCATTCAGCGACAAAGTTAGCCAAAACTTGTGACTTTATAGCTCGCCGAGGTTTGTAAGTTATATCGAATGGTAAGAGCTCAATGGCCCATTTTGCAATCCTGCCCATTGCGTCGCGGTTGTTTATAATGTCGTTGAGTGGTACTTCAGAGGCCACTGTTATCGAACACTCTTGAAAGTAGTGTCGGAGCTTCCGGGATGCCATGAACACCGCATACGCTATCTTTTGATAGTGCGGGTAACGGGACTTGCAGGGGGTTAACACAGTGGATACGTAGTACACTGGTTTTTGAAGAGGGAATTTATGCCCTTCTGTCTCTCGTTCAACGACGAGTACCGCGCTTACAACTTGATGTGTTGCCGCGATGTATAACAACATTGGTTCGCCCAGGTTGGGCGCAGCCAGGACCGGATTTGTTTCCAATATGGCTTTTATTTCTTCGAGTCTGGCAGTGGCAGCATCCGTCCACTCGAAGTGTTCGGTGCGCCTAAGGAGGCGATAGAGGGGCAATGCTTTTTCTCCTAGATGGGAGATAAAGTGGCTTAGAGCCGCCACGCATCCAGTCAATTTTTGTATTTGTTTGAAGTCTTTTGGGATATCTAGCTGTGACAGAGCTCGGATCTTGGCTAGGTTTGCTTCAATTCCTCTACCGGATACAATAAAGCTCAGTAGCTTTCCGGCTGGGACGCCGAAAATGCATTTTTCCGGATTCAGCTTGATGTCATATGCTCTGAGATTGTTGAATGTGAGCCTCAAATCGTCTACTAGAGTTTCGACGTGTTTGGTTTTGACGACTACGTCGTCTACGTATGCCTCTACTGTTTTGCCGATCTGGGTTGCCAGACATGTTTGAATCATGCGCTGATATGTTGAACCGGCGTTTTTAAGTCCGAAGGGCATCGTGTTGAAGCAGAATGGTCCGTACGGAGTGATGAATGCCGTTGCGGCTTGGTCCGCTTCCGCCATCTTGATTTGATGGTAGCCGGAGTATGCGTCAAGGAAGCACAATGAATTGTGTCCTGCAGTAGCATCGATTATCTGGTCGATGCGGGGGAGGGGGAAGGGATCCTTTGGGCAGGCCTTGTTGAGGTCTTTAAAATCGACACATAGGCACAGCGTGGTGAGTTCTTCTGCCGCTAGGGCTTCGGATAGTGCCTCCAGGGCTAATGCGGCTGTCTTGTTTTCGGCGCGGAGTGCTATGTCCGGATCACTGACGAGAGTGATTATTCCGCTGGGCCCAGGCATTTTGAGCTTCATGTACCCGTAATGGGGTACGGCTTGAAAAATTGTGAATGCCTCTCGTCCTAATATAGCGTGATATCCGCTGTTGAACGGGGCCACTTGGAACATGACTTCTTCGGATCTGTAATTGTCCGGCGAGCCGAACACCACATCGAGTGTGATTTTTCCGGTGCAGCGCGCTTCCCGGCTAGGGATTATTCCTCTTAAGGTTGTGCTGCTTCGCTCAATGCGGCTCCAGTCTATTTCCATTTTTTGAAGAGTTTCCTCGTAGATGAGGTTTAATCCGCTGCCGCCATCCATGAGGACCTTTGTAAGTCGAAAGTCGTCCACTATTGGACTAAGTACCAGTGCGGCTGGTGCTCGGGCTGTTCGGAATTTAGGTTCGTCGCTGGCATTGAAGGTGATGGCTGTGTCGCTCCATGGATTTGTTGTTGCTACTTGGTAGACTTTGGCGAGGCTGCGGATTGTTCGTTTCCGCATATTATTTGATGCAAAAGTCTTGAAGACTGTTGATACCGTACCAGTATTGTTGGAGTGGTTTTCCGGGGCTAGAAGCTCCTCGCCACTTTTGGCCACCTGTCGTAATATCCAACATGCTCGAAGGCTATGTGTTGGGACGGCGCCTTCTGTACTATGAATTTTACAGGGTCCGCTAAGCCATCCCTCCAGTACGGTTCCATGCCCTCTATGGGGTTTTTGCTTTTTGGTTTTTGTGTCTAGTGCCTGAGTGTAATGCACCCTTTTGTTGCGGACTAGGGTTGTATTCGGGGCCGGATTGTCCCAAAACTTATTTTCGGTTTTCCGGAAACTCTCCATCGCACAGTACTTTCGTACTATGGACGCCAGGTCGGCGAAGCATGTAATTTCATGACGGCTGACGGCGTTCAAGATTCCCTCATCCGTGCAATTATTGCAAAAAATTGAGATTGCGTTTTCCTCTCGGCGGTCCTTTATCCTATCCATAACCAGGAGGAATCTGGCCCAGTAGTGATGTACTGTTTCAGCGGGCTCTTGCCGGATTAGAGATAGATCGCATATGTCTGGGCGGGTGGGTGGAATTAAGTCCGGAACCCTACCCATCTCAAGGCTCGAAGGCCGGGAAGTTTCCAAATTTGGAAGCTTGGATTGCTGGACGTTGTCCAACGAGTCCGGAACGATGTCTGACTTTAAGTTCGGTGCTCGATCGAAGTCCGTCCCTCCATGGGAATCCGGCATGGAGGGTTCGGGAGCCCGGACATGACTAGTTTTCAATACAGGAGAAGAGTCGCCGCATTGTTCCTCTACCACTGCAACGTGGTGGGTGACCTGGGGAGAGTTAATCTCTCTCAGATCGGTTTTATGCCCAATCTGATTGTAGTCTGTAGCGACTCCCAGGGCGGCGATGCGATCCAAGAGCTCGTTGACAGACGAGAGCTCTATTGGATCCAGCCGCTCGGCAAATTCCGAGCTGACGTGAAGATTGCTTTTGACGATTTGAGAAGTCATTGTCGAAGCGGTGGCCGGACAGGCGGTCATAGGAAAACCACCTAGCCGTATAGTTTGGCCGGCGGCCAAGGCTCCTTTGGCGAAAATACCGTCCTTGAAGACGGGAGGAGGCATCCTTCCTATCGGTGATGGCACAGAGGAACTCTCAATGAAAGCACCAATGTCGGTGTCAAAACCGGCGGATCTCGGGTAGGGGGTCCCGAACTGTGCGTCTAGGCGGATGGTAACAGGATACGGGGGACACGGTGTTTTACCCAGGTTCGTGCCCTCTTGATGGAGATAAAACCCTATGTCCTGCTTGATTAATATTGATGATGTGTATTACAAGAGTGGATCTACCACAAGATCAAGGAGGCTAAACCCTAGAAGCTAGCCTATGGTATGATTGTCGTAATGGTTGTTGTGTCCTACGGACTAAAGCCCTCCGGTTTATATAGACACCGGAGAGGGCTAGGGTTACACAGAGTCGGTTACAATGGTAGGAGATCTACATATCCGTATCGCCAAGCTTGCCTTCCACGCCAAGGAAAGTCCCATCCGGACACGGGACGGAGTCTTCAATCTTGTATTTTCATAGTCTTGGAGTCTGGCTGACGATGACAGTATGGCTGTCCGGACACCCCCTAGTCCAGGACTCCCTCAGTGATGCTGCTGAAGAAGAGCATTGGCTCGGAGAAGAAGGCGATCGGCGAAATCCTGCGACTTCAGGAGGACAAGGTGAAGCTCTGCCATGAGATCGACCTGTTGAAGGAGAAGAACGCCGGCTGGAAGAAGCTGCATGAGAATAGTAGTTCCTCGATGAAGATGTTGCAGGCCCTCGTCATGGAATAGAAGGAGGAGTTGGCGAAGCTCCGCATCGAGCACCCGACTGCTGTCAAGGTACGTAATGCGGCCGTGGAATAGATGATGAAGGCTCGCGTCGAGAAATCCCGCGTCATGGACAGAATGAAGAAGATGGCGGAGGAGACGCGCAAGGAGATGGAGGTCGTGGAGGCGATGAAGAAGCAGGTACGACTCTGCAGCGAATTAGATCATTTGGGGTGATAATTTTCCTTCTTCTTTTGCTGTTGTGTTTCATCTTTTGCTTCGGGTGTTTCGCCGCACGTGTCACGTTCTCTGCGAGGCATGAATAGAACAATGGTTTTTGTTTTTTGAGGGAATGAATAGAATAATGCTAACAATGAGATGACTAGCAAATTAGATAATTTTTTATCGCCATATGGCACTGGGCTGCCATGTTTCGTGCTCCTCCGTCACAGTACTACTCCAGTGGAAAACTTGAGTATACCGCACGGTTCTTTGCTCCTCCTCGATCAGGTCGTCGGCGCATTTATACGAGCAGTCAAATCACAAGGCCCCGCCTTCCAGTAGTAATGAGCCGTCAAATCACAAAGGCCCTCGCCTCTCGTGAAACCGACCAAGCTAGACTGCCCCGCCCTCTAGCCTTTTAAAAAATGTATACTTTTGTACAGCAGTAGTATCGATGGATTGTAGCATGGAGCAAAACTTGAAATTAAAAAAAGCTGGTACATATAGAGAACGCTCGTCGCCAAATTATGCATATAGTACTATTAAAAAGGCTAGTCACAATAATGGTGTCCAGCACAACCCACCCCTCAAATAAAACTAAGCACCCTGGAATTCTTTGACAAAACTAAGCACCCTGAAATTCTTTGACAACTAAACTGTTAGCTATATGGTGTTGGTCATATATATTATATGTATATAATGTGAAGAAACGAGTGGTAGTACTATACCAACTAAAAGATGAAATGTAAGAAATACTAGTATGTACTTACTGAAGAGTTAAAGTAACAAGAAGAAAAATAACATAGTTCTGCTGGGGGCTCATCACAACAGACCCCTCAAATTAAATTAAGCACACCTGAAATTAAACTTTGCAACTATTCCGGTAGACACTGCATTAGAACCACCATGAGCAACAACACTGCCACCTTACTTGGAGTCCTCATCCACGTCCTCGACTTCGTCCTTGTCCCTCTTCCTCTTGGCCGATACTTCTTTGCTTGAACCGCCAACTTGGCTGTTGCTCTTCATCCAACCCTTGTAGATATTGAAACAAAGGTAGCCGACCATTGCAGCGTACTGGATGTGGTCTATATCTAGTACATTCCGCTGCCATGCATGACGATGAAACGTGTATGGAGGTTTCTCCAGTTTACCGTACGAAGGATGAACCATGGCTCCAGCCAGGGTCAGCATTGAAGGCTGACGAGAGGACACCAGCCGATTCTTTTGGAGGTCGAAGGTGTTGCCTACAACGAGGCCTATCCGACGCAGGACTTCTTTGTTGTTACCAAAGTCTACAGTAACGAATTTGACTAGGTTGCTCTCGAGGAAGTCCTTAAAATCCTGGCACTCAACATCGGCATGGCATATGTGGTAGACCAAGCATAAGTCATGCACGCAAACCTTGATCACGGCAGGCTTCTTCCTCTCTTCGTCCTTTAGATCCTTCTCTCGTCCCACGACTGTGGTGTACTCAACATCTAGCCCAACGACCCACTCATCATCTGAGTCTTCGAACATGCGTCTGAAGCGAGAAAGGCATCCTTTCACAGTCGCGGAAGAACGGGTGTAGATGACGTCGAACTCATCGCCGGTGATGCTTCTAACCTTGTACTCGCCGCCGATCAGGGAGATTTGGGAGGAGGGTTAGGATTAGTGGAACTGTCGTAATGTGAATGGACGGGACGACTAGGAGCGAACCGCCGTAGTATTAAAGGACGTGCGGGGACGAGTAGGAGCAAACTGCCAGCGTGCGAACGGCAGGGTAGTGGCTTTCCATTCTCCCATGATATGGGCTTCCGAGATCCCTTGGATCGGAGATAGAACGGTTGCATGGCGTGATTCTAGACCTATGGGTGAATATCCTATCCTGGAGGGTTATTCTACAAATTTTCAGCAACTTAGCATGCGACCGTTTGATCTCAGATCCAAGGGCTGCCAGCAGCCCGTATAATGGTCGCGCCTACCACGACCATCGTGTCGCTCGCGCGGTCGCGCCCTTGGAGATTTAACACGGTACGTTAGGCTATCTAATGTTGGCATGTCATACATAGTCATCACGTAGTCACTCATACTACAACAAGGTTGGCTATAAGGTTGGCTATAAGTGTATTTTTTTACTCCTCTCTATCTCTTTCTTCGTACTCCCTCCGTCGCATAATATAAGAACGTTTTTGACACTAGTGTAGTGCCAAAACGTTCTTATATTATGGGACACAGGGAGTACTAGTATTTATTGCATTTGCCAGGAGTGACCTCTTCCAATGAAATGGTGTTGCTAAGTTTGCTTCATTTAATTAGCTATAGACTCAAAATTGTCTTTTCACCTAGGTACACGCGCTTAGCACCGTTTCTTCCTTGGGTCACCAAACTAGTCTCTCTCTTCTTTCTTAACTTGCCACATCAGAATGTATGCCTATGTGGCAAGCTTAAGCACCTGTAGGAGCAAGTAAGGTGCCCGTCCGTTGCACGGAAGAGTGAAATGCATTGATCGGGGTGTTGTTTATTTTGACAAAGGATGTGGGGTTCATCTCATGTGTAACAGGTATCGATAGGTTTCTTCAGATATTATTTCATCTCTAGAGCTCAGAAACATCTGGATGAAATAGATAAAATAAGTATCTTTTGCAAACAAAAGCGTTCAACTGTTCAACCTGCATCCAAAACTTGTGAAGAAATAACTCTTATTGTGCTTTGCAGGAAATGGTTCATCATAAGTCTTTCACCGGTACTGTAGTAAAAATTCATACATGGAATATTCTAGACTAAACCATAAATGGATACATTTTTATTCATGCGCGATACTCCAATAGAGCAAGATCATGCAGTGCAGTCTCCACATGCTTAGAGAGCGGATTAGATTGAGCGAAGACTAATGATCAACATTTAACTTAGTAATGCATATGTCCAGGTGAACCTCCTTGGAGTCCCCATGCACATTCTTGGGGGTCAAATAATACCATGCGTCTTCCATGTCCACATCGGCGGGAAGGTCCCATCTCGACAGAGTCCAAGTCAGCTTGACATAGCCAGTGTCGCTGCCCACGGACCTCTGAGGGGTAGTAATAGTGAGCACGCACCCGTACATCGGCCTTGTGTTAGTGTCCGCGTTAGCGGCGTTGCCCCTGACGAACACTGTAGAGATGTGGCGGCGGCCTGCACGGGCCTCGTCGGTGGCCACGATTAGGAGGAAGATGATGTCGTCCTCCTCCGAGACTAGCAGGCGGCGCTGATCCTCTAGCGACTCCGGCACGGTGAACGGGTAGCACGTCTCGTACTTGATGTTCTTCGCCAAGGGCCAGTAGTGATCGCCGCACGCCTGCGTCAGGTGATGCACGATGTCCGCCGGCGAGCCCCAAAACGGCACCGGGCACTCATAGCAGTAGACAAAGGGCTCCTTGGAGGCATCGACCAGGCCGTCCATGAAATGGGAGTGGCTGTAGGGGACGTTCCGCCAGTTGAATATATGAGCAAGTTACTACGAGATTTACTACAAAATAAATCATGGCGGCTATAACAGAGATTAAACTAATCATGCAGACTAGCATAGTAGATGAACAGATCGAGTCTAGGACACAGACTAGAAGCATGAATTCTACCACGATTTCGAACAGGAAGGATAGAAACACATATGGTGCAACGAGCGCAGCACCATTGGCGTTGAGGTTGTCGCCCATGTCGTTGAGGAAGAGGTTGCTGAGGTCGGGGAAGAAGTCGTTGTTGGTGAAGTCGTGGCTGCTAGCAGTCGCGAGAGTGCGCTCCCCAAATGTCAACAGCGCTCGCTGAATGGAGCGCAGGAGGGAGTGGCTGTAGGGGACATTGCGGCCGCCGAATGGAGCGTAGGAGTAGCCCACGAAGCAGTAGACGGTGCTCCTCCCTAGTCTCTATTCTTATCTCTATCTCTACTACTCTTCTTTGTTTTTTATAATATACTAGTTGTAGTTGTCAAATCGAATAGTACTGCACCGTCCACTGGACGCCCGGCTGAACACGCCTCCTCGCCTCCATTAAACCCGCATGCAAATTGAGAAACCTACTCCGGCCCGCGGGAGGAAATTTACCGGTTGCCGCGGGAGGGTTATTCTGCAAATTTTCAGCAACTTAGCATGCGACTGTTTGATCTTAGATTCAAGGGCTGCCAGCACCCCGTATCATGGTCGCACCTACCACGACCGTCGTGTCGCACACGCGTTCGCGCCCTTGGAGATTTAACATGGTGTGTTAGGCTATCTGATGTTGGCATGTCATACATAGTCATCACTTAGTCACTCATACTAGAACAAGGTTAGCTATAAGGTTAGTCATCACTCAGGAGAAAATTTAACTACTCCCTCCGTTTACTCCTCGTCCCTACTACGTACGTACTTTGGTTAGTACTCCCTCCATTTACTTATACAAGGCCACTATAAAAAAATACATTTTACATCTATACAAGGCCACAAATAGTAATCGAGCCTTTCCAGTTTATGGCTCAATTTCAAAATCTCTCCAACCAAGGTAGACGGTGAGTGGTTGAATTAATTTCGTAGTTTGCACAATATGCTCGTTTTTCTCAAGAAGTTATGTTTACTGAGGCATTAATTAGAACGAATGCATGAATGACCACTAAATTTCCATGAACTTGTACATGCATTGGTTAGTTTCCTCTTGACACTGCTTGCGTCGGGTAATTTAACGCACCTCGAAATCCAACATGTAATGGTACTACTACTAGTATAGTAGAATTGAGACTTATCAAACGGAAAAACGAATGTTTTTTAGATGAGCCCTATAAACCCTAGTGGGTACGTACTCCGTAAAAACAGATTTTTCCAAAACTAAGTCGCTCCCTTTCATGAATTCTATAGTATACTCCTCCGTCGACGCTCCCTTTCATGAATTCTATACTTCCTAGCACCGACATGTGGGACATATAGCAACCGGGTCGATGTGTCAAGCACCAAATAACAGTGCAGAACAGCAGGGGGGACGCACCCCACTCGTACTGACCCAGTAGTAGTAGTGAGCAATGAGACATCAAATCACAATGCCGCACCTTCCCAGACGGACGAAGCAATCATTATTTCACACTTCGGTTCGACATCATCTCAAACCACGTAGGAGTACTAGTATTGCTTCTGCCTCAAGAGGGACACGCGCATCGCCTTGGCACATCATGACACGTGGGACCGCATGACAGGCCATGCCCCCCCGCCGATCGCTCGATAAAATCACCGCATTTTTACTATACTTCCTCCGTATTAGTTTACTACATGGCATGCACGTCGTTCTAGGTTGAGAATTTAACTGGCTATATATATATGTGATGAATAGTATGCTAGCCTTTTAAAAAATGTATATTTTTGTACTGTAGTACTACACTATCGATGGATTGCGCCATGGAGCAAAAATTGAAATTTAAAAAAAAGGTGGTACATATAGAGAGTGCTCGTCGCCAAATTATGCATATAGTACTATTAAAAAAGCTAGTATGTGCTTAATTGGGGTGCTAAATTCTATTAAAGAAATACTAGTACTAGTATGTACATACTGAAGAGTTAAAGTAACGAGAAGAAACATAACATAGTTCTGCTGGGGGCTCAGCACAACACACCCCTCAAATTAAACTAAGCACACCTGAAATTATACTATGCAACTAATCCGGTAGACACTGCATTAGAAATTTAGAACCACCATGAGCAAGGACACTGCCACCTTACTCGGAGTCCTCGTCCACGTCCTCGACTTCGTCCTTGTCCCTCTTCCTCTTGGCCGATACTTCTTTGCTTGAACCGCCAACTTGGTTGTTGCTCTTCATCCAACCCTTGTAGATATTGAAACAAAAGTAGCCATCCATTGCAGCGTACTGGATGTGGTCTATATCTAGTACATTCCGCTGCCATGCATGACGATGAAATGTGTATGGAGGTTTCTCCAGTTTACCGTACGAAGGATGAACCATGGCTCCTGCCAGGGTCAGCATTGAAGGCTGACGAGAGGACACCAGCCGATTCTTTTGGAGGTCGAAGGTGTTGCCTACAACGAGGCCTATCCGATGCAGGACTTCTTTGTCGTTACCAAAGTCTACAGTAACGAATTTGACTAGGTTGCTCTCGAGGAAGTCCTTAAAATCCTGGCACTCAACGTCGGCATGGCATATGTGGTAGACCAAGCATAAGTCATGCACGCAAACCTAGATCACGGCAGGCTTCTTCCTCTCTTCGTCCTTTAGATCCTTCTCTCGTCCCACGACCGTGGTGTACTCAACATCTAGCCAAGAGACCCACTCATCATCTGAGTCTTCGAACATGCGTCTGAAGCGAGAAAGGCATCCTTTCGTCGTCGCGGAAGAACGGGTGTAGATGACGTCGAACTCATCGCCGGTGATGGTTCTAACCTTGTACTCACCGCTGATCAGGGAGATTTGGGACGCCATGGATTTGGGAGGAGGGTTAGGACTAGTGGAACCGTCGTAATGTGAATGGACGGGACGACTAGGAGCGAACCGCCGTACTATTAAAGGACGTGCGGGAAAGAGTAGGAGCTAACTGCCACCGTGCGAACGGCAGGGTAGTGGCTTTCCATTCTCCCATGATACGGGCTTCCGAGAGCCCTTGGATCTGAGATTGAACGGTTGCATGGCGTGATTCTAGACCTATGGGTGAATATCCTATCCTGGAGGGTTATTCTTAAAATTTTCAGCAACTTAGCATGTGACCGTTTGATCTCAGATCCAAGGGCTGCCAGCAGCCCGTATCATGGTCGCGCCTACCACGACCGTCGTGTCGCTCGCGCGGTCGTGCCCTTGGAGATTTAACACGGTGCGTTAGGCTATCTGCTGTTGGCATGCCATACATAGTCATCACTTAGTCACTCATACTACAACAAGGTTGGCTATAAGTGTATTTTTTACTCCTCTCTATCTCTTTCTTCGTACTCCCTCCATCCCATAATATAAGAACGTTTTTGACACTAGCTAGTGTAGTGTCAAAAACGTTCTTATATAATGGGACACAGGGAGTACTAGTATTTATTGCATTTGCCAAGGAGTGACCTCTTCCAATGAAATGGTGTTGCTAAGTTTGCTTCATTTAATTAGCTATAGACTCAAAATTGTCTTTTCACCTAGGTACACGCGCTTAGCACCTTTTCTTCCTTGGGTCACCAAACTAGTCTCTCTCTTCTTGATTAACTTGCCACATCAGACTTTATGCCTATGTGGCAAGCTTAAGCACCTGTAGGAGCAAGTAAGTACAATAGTGCGCTTTACATGGCATTTTTGCATATGTGGAGGAAAGAGAGGCAAGGAAAAAGTGGAGAAGTGGGCTCTCATGCAAGAGTCAGCCTCTACTACATGGTGGAGCATTGGGAGAGGCACCTGTATGGAGGTGGTCAGGAATCGGGAGACTCACGCCGGTCATAGCACCGCAATTAAAATGATAATGGCAAGTCAAATCACGGGGCCCCACCTGTCCAGCAATAACACTCTATCAAATCACACAGCCCTACGTTTGCAGCAGCCTACTCCCTCGTCTTCTCGCGTCTCTATTGAACCGACTAGGCGGAACTGTCCCGCCACCTACCGGGCAGGAAAAGCCCCGCCCTCGACTTTTAAATAGTATACAGTATACTAATTTTGTATCCATGGATTGCGCCCGCGCCATGGAGCAAAGCGTCTAGAAAACGGCGGTACACATGTACGGAGTATACAGCACGCCCGTCGCGTTCGCGTCGCACCCAAGATGGTCAGTCCGTCTGGCACGCTGCTCTCCGAATGGAACGCGCGTCATATTGCATTCACACACATGTGGGACGGCAATTGAGAACCGATCATAGGCACACTCCCCGGCCTCGCAAGTCGGGTGAATTAATAGAAGAGGGAGACGAGCGATAGTACTAGAGAAGTGTTGTACTACGTTGGTGCCTGGATGATCCCTGCAAGACACGGAAGATCAGTTCGTCCATGCATGTGACCAGACTCCAGCAGACACTCCTGGATTGGCTATCGTCTACATATCGTGCAGGCTGTGTTGTACATGGTTGTAGTTGTTGTGAGAAATCTAAAAAAAGGTTTCTTGTCATCTCGCAAAATTATGTGTCATGTGCTTCGGATCACTGCGAGGGTTAAACAGCGACAACTGAGTTGGGCTAGTCATTGGGGGCACATGCACGGACAGTGACTACTCGGATGCCATCTAGGTCAAGCCGGCTATGTTAATTAGGACATCTATCGACGTACCCCTTTTCTACGAGTTTATCTTTAATTTGAGCTTTGTTCCTCGTCTAGTTTGTCCGTCGGGATTCATGTTGTCTCCTTTGGGCAGTGAGGTTATGATTTCTTGTCATGTGGCATTTTTTCGTGTTATATGTTATAATCCGGCGCTTTAGATCAAAATGACGAAAATTGCGCCTCCGGGCCACGTGCATGAAGACTTCTCGACAGTCATTGATGAGGTCAAGCCGGCTCCGGTAGACAAAAGAAAACTAAGTACTACTCCACTATATAGGCAGGAGCCTCCGCGCTTGCTTGCTACTGTTGCTCTCTTCACACTGTCTCAGCCTATCTAGATCTAAACATGACAGAAGTGGCCACACACTCTCTCTCTCTGCTCACCGCTAGTCACAGATCCAGCCGGATCCTCTCCGCCGGGGAAGGTGAGAAGGTGCAACGTTCACGCTGTCGTCCTCGGCGACGGCTCTTACCCACTGCTGGGCGCGTCCCGATCAGCCTGCCTTGCCGTTCTCTCCCAAGCACCGCTGGCGAGGGAGGGCCTCCGTCCCCTTCTTCCTCACTGCCGTAGTGTGGGCAGATCCGACCTCCCGCCGCCCACCTAGCGACATCCTGACGACCATCAGGTATAACTTCCTTCGAAACCGGCCTTGCTCTACTTCCCGAGCTCCTGACGTCGCTGCATTTGTAACTTTTACTATTTCTCAGGCCCCCTCATAGATAGGATCAATCGGCTGTTCGAAAACCACCTAATTGTTTTACGTTTAAGAGGTAAAACTAGTTCATGCACTCAAATCTAGTACTACTTGGTTCAAACAAGGAAGAAAGGGGTGGGGGTGGGGGAGGATTTGTTACCTGAATCTAGGACTTGGTCGAGAGTGGAAATAATGGGGGCGAAAAGTAGCGGAGACTGGCTATCCGACTGGTCTCTAGGTCTAATAGGGAAATAAATGGAAACGCAGTACAAACTCAATATAAACCCGATATATTGGTTGAAAAAGGAAAGAAAGTGGGGACTGGGGGACAAGTCAATAGAGTAAGTCCAGCACTAGATTTGCTAGCCTCACACAGTATAAGGTGGCTATACCGAACAAAAATGGGACCAACCCAAATATCCTGTTCTGATGTTTGTTGCCCCGAGCCACTCTTATGCAATGCCACTGGTAAAATGTAGCAGTCGCACTGTTAAAAGTAAGGACACGTTAAACCAATGTTGTTTTCAATGTAATGCCTCCAGTAATATGAATCAATGGCACTTCTTTACATGTCCTTCTAAAATCTCCCATTAAGATAAGTTGGTTCTTTTCATTAGAAATGCAACTGTCCTGGTCCGCCTACTCTCCCATGCCCAAAGTAATGTCGTATTTAACGGTTGTCATAGTTAATCCTAATGCCCACACTAATATCTAGCAATGCCACTACTTTAGAAATTGTTACTGTCCTTGTAGGATTGCCATTCAGATAAGGAACATGCTTCTTTTCATTTGATGCATGTTTCATCACTTGTTAGTCACCCTACTTTCCACCTTTTTTGTGCAAACAGAGATATACATTTCACGCTCGATCTTAGTTGAACTGCACAAATGATATCCAAATTATAGTTGAGCATTCCAGGAGCTTCACAACCAACCTCGATGTTGCTCAATTTTATTGCAACTAATGAAGAAGAAGCTCTGTGGATTTCATTTTCTGATGGAAATGGAACCGGGGCTGGAGCCCTTTTCTTAAAAAAGAATTGAAGAAGAAGCTGCTAGCTCATGGGACATTGCTTCATTTTAGGTGAACTACACCAAAAGGTCCCATGAATTGAATCATCCATGTTGGTGACTGAAAGAGCCAGCTTCAGCATCCCAGTCTAAGCACCCCCGGCCTCCATCCTTGTGACGCACGGTACACCTCGTTTGCCATCTGCTCGACCCTAGTGTCACTGATAAAATGAAGTAATAGTACAGTTAAAATAGAGCGAGTGTCATCTCTATCGTTTCATTTCCAATGTAGATAAAGAAAGTGCTTCTCTTTGTTAAAGTATGTTTCATCAACTAGTCTCATTGTTAATGTTTAAGCGTTTTTGCAAACTGGGGTGCTTAATTTTAGTTGATATGTACAAAAATAGAGAATGTCTCAAGGTGCCTCCTTGTACTACTGTTGTACACTGATGTTCATCACTGGCAGAAGGTGTATCTTGGAGACTTGGGACGATGTCCAGTATGAGGCGTACCGTATGAGGCGTCGCAGGGCCCATCTCGCCCTCGCAGCATGGCATACTATGATACTATCGCAATATTTTCTTCTATTTATTTTGTGTGTTTCATCAACTAGTGCCACTATAATGTAATCACGCTTTTTCATTATCTGTGCAAACAGGGTTATTCAGCTACATTTTGGTGGAACTGCACAAATGTACGTATGGAACTGGCATATATGCAGGGTGCAAGGTGTGCCAAGTAAAAATTACCGACACCAACCATGCTGCATGCACGCATTGGCATCCACCACCACCAGTGGGATGTGTGGCGCTCTCTGTGGACGGATCTTTCTCGGCAGCAAATCCTCTAACCAAATACTAGTAGCTTATATTGGCAGTTTTCTAGGGAGTACTCTTTTCTGAAAGAAGCACCAATCTATTTTTCTTTATTTGTACATTGTGTCACAACTTTGACCCAAAGGTCCAGAGCTATTTTAGGGTGATTGGCGTAGTACTCAAAGACTGATTGTAAGCATGATTTTCATTAGCTGTCACACTGATTGTAAGCATGAGCAGGTGGAAGATTAGGTTAGTGCGAAGCTTACCTTAAACCCTACCGCCGCTGTTGAAACAAGGTGAGCGTCGAGGGAACCGTGGAGAACGGCGGGGAAGCGACATCGCGCCATCCGGCCTCCTCTTGCGGTGGGAGAACAAATACTCCTGTGGCTCCGGCTGGCTCTGCACCCTCACAAACGGCACACCATACTCGATCAATTCGTTATCCTCTGGGTGCTCGACCTTCGACCTGTACGCCCACCACCTCCGCCTGACTGTCGCCTCGGGCGAATCTGTCTGCTCCATCGCCCATAGGAGATACTCGATGAACTCGGAGGACTGCGGCGTGACTGCCGCCGAGGACTACATGTACATCGCCACCCTCATCGCCGATGTCTTGCTCTTTCGCATACATTGCCACATGTCCCGCACCATCCTTGAAATCCCCCACTCGTTGTCAAACCAACTAAGTATCTCCTTCAACCTGGCTAACTTTGCCTGGTCGCTGCCAGCGATCTGCTTGATTCGCTGCTGCATCCTCTCCATAGATGTCGTTCTGAGTGGTCCGGTGCTAGCTTTGGAAGATGGGAGGAGAGACAATGATCTTGCAATAGATAAGAGGGAGAGGAGAGGAGGTGGTTTTGGAATGGAGATGATGGAGAGGAGAGGAGGTGGTTTAGCAATGGAGAGAAGATCAGAAGAGGGAGAGGCGAGGCGGTGGTTTTGGAATGGAGATGATGGAGAGGAGAGGAGGTGGTTTTGCAATGGAGAAGATCAGAAGAGGGAGAGGCGAGATGGTGGTTTTGGAATGGAGATGATGGAGAGGAGAGGAGGTGGTTTTGCAATGGAGAAGAGGGAGAGGAGCGTGCGGCAGCGATTTAGGATTGGGCGAGAGGGCCGGCGCGCTGTGACTGGATCAAAATCAAAATCAATTTACCCTTCAATTAAGAAAGCGACCCACATTAACTAGGCTCCCTTTTATTCTGGGTCATAATTGACCATGATTTTCGCACATAAAATATATGTTATACGTTGCAAAAATAATATAATTTGAAAGTACATTCAGATACGAACCAAACGATACAATTTTTGGTAACATGCATTCACATTTTGCTTGTCACATACAGTACGTGGTCAAACTTTGACCCAAAATACGCAAAACAACAAAAAAATACTTCCAAGACCAGCGCCGCTCTTCCGCTCTTCTCCTCTTAAACCACCGACGCTCCTCTCCTGTTCCAATCTAAATCCAGCGCCGCTCCTCTCCTCTTCCATTTCAAAACCACCGCCCCTCCTCTCTTGTTCCAGTCCAAAACCAGCGTCGCTCCTCTCCCGTTCTAATCCAAAACCAATGCTGCTCCTCTCCTCTTCCATTCAAAAACCACCACCGGTGAGTGAAGGTGTTGTGGAGAAGTAGATCGATGGAGGAGTACAACCGATGAGGATCGCAGATGGCGACCCTGTGAAGCTAGCTAGGATGTTGGAGATACAGTCTTGGTTTGACAACAAGGACCAACTTGCGGCGACGGCAACATCCATGGCCAAATATCTGCAATAGAGCGAAAAGGCGCCGATACTCCCGGAGGGAGTCGCACCGGAGTACATAGAGCTGCTCCTCTGGGCCATGGAGCAAACAGATTCACCGAATCCGATCGTGAGGGAGCGGTGGTGGGAGTATCGATCCCAGATGGAGCATCCACCAGAGATTGAAGGATCGAGCATCTACAGGGTGCCGTTTGTGAGGGTATCTTGTCAGAGCGAGCCGGTGGAGTCTTCGTCGACCGAACCCAACTGCAAGAGGAGAAAAGCAGTTGGGCCAACGACGCTTCCCCGACATCATCTCCCTCGCCGTTCACATCGTCTCACAGGGCGGCTGTCTGCCACCAAGGAATAGGAGGGGGCTGCCCCCACCCCCCAGCCCAATAGTCGGGCAGGTTGTGAATTGTCAGGAGGAGCTTAGGGTTGTTAGTATTTGCAGGTTGTGAATTGTGTTTTGTGTTGTGTATTTTGAGAGTACTTTCAGATATGAATGTCTTTTGAATTTTAGATTTGCAGTATTGAGCATATGAAGAATTTTATGAATTCTAGAGATCTATTTTTAGCACTTAGAAAAATGTAGTTTCATAGGAGTATAAAAGTGCAGACGAGAAGAAACTGCAAGTTTCAGTTTCAGATAAGAAACTGCAAGTTCAGTTTCAGATAAGAAACTGCAACTTTCAGAGGCAGAGCATTTATATTAACACGGCCTTTTCAAACAGGGTTAACATCATGTTGGAAGTTTTATTCATGGTCAAAAATGGAACTACCAGCCAGTTAACATCATGCTGATCAACATTCATGCATAGCACATCTTCATATGATGCACAGTCAAAATGCCCACACAATGTTGAGTGTGCGAAACACAGAGAAAACGAGGGACGAAGTTTTGGCAAGTGTTGGACGTGGTTTTGGGCTGCCCCGTCTAGGCTTTCATTTTTAACATGCGCAGCCCACGACCTCGGATGGGAGGGCCTGTTTGTATTTTCTTAGGGCCGTCATGTATCGACCAGCCTATGGACCTCCCATCCTAGGTTTTATTTTTGGCAGCCCAATTTATGTAAATTTTTTTGAAGAAAATGCAGAGGTCTGTTCTATTTTTCTATATAAGAATAGGAACGCCAGGTACAACTTATGTTTCCCTTCTAACTATATCATATAGATTTAAATTATTTTATATGTTATTATATATTATTTTTATTGTCATCATATATTTAACAAATACTTACATATGTAAGAAAACAATATCCCACATCTTATTAACTTATAAAAATAATTTCTTAACAAATAAAATCCTGGATTATTTTGGCACGAAAATCCTAGTGATTGTGTACAAAAGCTTGGTAAGATTTAAGGACGAATGTAATAATATCACTTATTATTTAAATATATTTATAACAAAATGCTCAGCCCTTTTTTATTTTTTGATAACATTGCTGGCCCAACCCAACATTATAATTAGAATCAGCCCAGCAAAATCGTGTATCTAGATAAAGTGCAAATGACCTGTAATTTTTTAGAAAATAAAATAAATGGGCCGCATGGACGCTACATTAATTGTTCACCCAGCCCAGCTAATGGCTGTAATTCAAAAAAGAAAGATCAAATTGACTGTAAATTCTATCGCACAAAAAAAGACTGTAAATTCTGAAAAAATGGGTTGAATACGTGCCACATTTTTGGAGGCTGAAATGTGGGCCAATAGGTCGAAGCCAACGCAAGTCGTTGTCAATTTAGTCAACAAATGATTCTGACATGTTAGCCGTTGGATTTACATCCAACGACCGGCATCCATCTTCAATCTCTCGTCTTCTTCCTCCAGCGCCGCCGGGACCACCTCCCGCCTCCTGCTGCTAACAGCTCTGCTTAGCACGCTTCGCTATGAAGCGCTACTCCACCGTTGGCTAGGCCATCCCTCCACCCCTCCACACCTCCTGTTCTTCTCCACCAACTGTCGAACCACACCGCACTAGAACCAGTTAACCCTCGTACATCTCTCCGTCTGCGACTCTACTCCTGCGTCTTCCCATCTCCGGCTCGTTGCTATCCGGGGCCTCGCCGTCGTCCACCACCTTGGATGCACTCGGCGCGGCATGGTCAACGTGGTCAACGAACGACACCATCGGAAGTAGACTGTGCGTGGAGAGGCTGACAGCTGGGTCCACGGCCGCACACAAGGAAATGCCTCCTTATTACGCGCAAAATAATGATTCGTCCACCAGGACCCACCGGAAGGGCCTCTGTATTTCGCAAAAAAAATGTGCCCCCCGCTGACTTGTCGGACCCACCAGCTATCTTCGCACGCAAGGAAGTGCCTCCTTATTGCGCACAAAAAAATGAATACTCCCCCTGCCAGCTGGAATCCAGCATACTGGGAGGCTGACTTGAGGGCCTACCAAGTTGACGGGGATGGAGGGCTTTGTCAACTTAGTCAATATGAACGATTCTAGCTCATGTTACCGTACGATGTTCATCCAACGGTTGTAGTGCTTCTTCAACCTCTGGTCTTCTTGCTCCAGCCGCCCAAACCAGCGCCGGTTGTGCCACGTGCTCCTGCCTCCCGTGGCCGGCTGTGATGCCGCGGAGGCCTCACCGCCCCCTACTACTCCCACTGCTGGCCAGGCCATCCCTCTACTCACCCACACCCCCTGTTATTCTGCGGCGACAGCAGCCTCACACCGCAGTCGAACCAGTGAACCCTCGTACTCCTCTTCGCGTGGGCATCCACTGCCGCGTCTTCCCCGGCTCCGAGTCGTCCCCTTCCTAGGCCTCGCCGTCGTCCACCGCCATGGTGCTCTCGGCGCGGCGTGGTCAACGTGGTCAAGGAATGACTTCCATCAGACGTGGACTGTACGTGAAGAGGCTGACAGCTGGGTCCACGGTCGCAGCGAGGAAGTGCCTCCTTATTACGCGGAAAATAATGATTCCTCCACCTGACAGCGGGGACCCACCGGACGGGCCACTGTATTTCGCGAAAAAAAGTTTCCCCCTGACTGCTGGGACCCACCAGCTACATCTTCGCACGCAAGGAAGTGCGTCCGAGCAAAAAAACGATTCACCCCCCTGACTGCTGGGACCCACCAGCTACATCTTCACACGCAAGGAAGTGCTTCCGGGCAAAAAACGATTCGCCCCCTGACTGCTGGGACCCACCAGCTACATCTTCGCACGCAAAGGAAGTTCGTCCTGGCAAAAAAAAAACAATTCACCCCTTTGACTGCTGGGACCCACCAGCTACATTATCGCATGAAAGGAACTGCCTGACAGTCGGGACCCACCTGGTCGAAGCGTACGTAGCGTTGTCATTCTGGTCGCGAATGTGTACATACGTATATACTGGTCTGTTGGAAATATGCCCTAGAGGCAATAATAAATTGGTTATTATTATATTTCCTTGTTCATGATAATCGTTTATTATCCATGCTATAATTGTATTGATAGGAAACTCAGATACATGTGTGGATATATAGACAACACCATGTCCCTAGTACGCCTCTAGTTGACTAGCTCGTTGATCAATAGATGGTTACGGTTTCCTGACCATGGACATTGGATGTCGTTGATAACGGGATCACATCATTAGGAGAATGATGTGATGGACAAGACCCAATCCTAAGCCTAGCACAGAGATCGTGTAGTTCGTATGCTAAAGCTTTTCTAATGTCAAGTATCTTTTCCTTAGACCATGAGATTGTGCAACTCCCGGATACCGTAGGAATGCTTTGGGTGTACCAAACGTCACAACGTAACTGGGTGGCTATAAAGGTGCACTACAGGTATCTCCGAAAGTGTCTGTTGGGTTGGCACGAATCGAGACTGGGATTTGTCACTCCGTGTAAACGGAGAGGTATCTCTGGGACCACTCGGTAGGACATCATCATAATGTGCACAATGTGACCAAGGGGTTGATCACGGGATGATGTGTTACGGAACGAGTAAACAGACTTGCCGGTAACGAGATTGAACAAGGTATCGGTATACCGACGATCGAATCTCGGGCAAGTACTATACCGCTAGACAAAGGGAATTGTATACGGGATCGATTGAGTCCTTGACATTGTGGTTCGTCCGATGAGATCATCGTGGAACATGTGGGAGCCAACATGGGTATCCAGATCCCGCTGTTGGTTATTGGCCGGAGAACGTCTCGGTCATGTCTGCATGGTTCCCGAACCCGTAGGGTCTACACACTTAAGGTTCAATGACGCTAGGGTTATAAAGGAAGTTTGTATGTGGTTACCGAATGTTGTTCAGAGTCCCGGATGAGATCCCGGATGTCACGAGGAGTTCCGGAATGGTCCGGAGGTAAAGATTTATATATGGGAAGTCCTATTTTGGCCACCGGAAAATGTTCGGGATTTTTTGGTATTGTACCGGGAAGGTTCTAGAAGGTTCCGGAGTGGGGCCCACCTGCATGGGGGACCCACATGAACGCGGGTAGTGGGGGCAAGGCCCCACACCCCTGGTCAAGGCGCACCAAGATCCCCCCTTAGAAGGAATAAGATCATATCCCAAAGGGATAAGATCAAGATCCCTAAAAAGGGGGGATAACAATCGGTGGGGAAGGAAATGATGGGATTTCTTTCCTCCCACCTTTGCCAACGCCCCAATGGACTTGGAGGGCAATAAACCAGCCCCCTCCACCCCTATATATAGTGGGGAGGCGCATGGGAGCTTTACCACAAGTTCTGGCGCAGCCCTCCCCTCTCCCAAGTACTCCTCCTCTCCCGCGGTGCTTGGCGAAGCCCTGCAAGATTGCCACGCTCCTCCATCACCACCACGCCGTTGTGCTGCTGCTGGATGGAGTCTTCCTCAACCTCTCCCTCTCTCCTTGCTGGATCAAGGCATGGGAGACGTCACCGGGTTGTACGTGTGTTGAACGCGGAGGTGTCGTCCGTTCGGCACTAGGATCTCCGGTGATTTGGATCACGACGAGTACGACTCCTTCAACCCCGTTCTCTTGAACGCTTCCGCCTAGCGATCTACAAGGGTATGTAGATGCACTCTCCTTCCCACGTTGCTGGTTTCTCCATAGATAGATCTTGGTGACACGTAGGAAAATTTTGAACTTCTACTACGTTCCCCAACATGGTCGATGTAGAGGCGCACACGTGTCATAGTAGAGGCGTGTACGTGTTGTAGTAGGGGCGCGCATGTAGCATGTACACGTACGTACAGTGGCCAGGGTGCAAGAAAGAAAATACGGCCACGTACGTACATACGAGCGGCATCTCAAACACCTACTCGTGCATACGTACATGGCTGGGTCAGAACAGAGAAACAGAGTCGTCGTCGTGTTCATGGGGAGGCAACGAAATGCGTCGTGTTCATCGGGAGGCAACAGAACGCGTGGGAGCCAACCGTCTTGGACGGAACAGGCGATGGAAACGAGGCCTGGCATACCGCAGAACGGAGGAAACGGCCTTGTGTTCGACTGGCCTCGTTCGGAACGGGGTCCTGTTGATCGGGAGGGGTGTGGCGTACCGCAAAACGGAGGAAACGGACCTCCTACGGTCGAAACAGGGGTCATGTTGATCGGGAGGGGTGTGGCGTACCGCAAAACGGACGAAACGGACCTCCTACGGTCAAAACAGGGGTCCTGT